>NC_057801.1:129525800-129763871 GCF_018294505.1 Triticum aestivum
GCTGACCCTGAAATCGATGCTATAAAATCACATTATTCCAGAAAAATCAGGGGGAAAGAATTATCGCGTTTCACAAGACGAAGTCGCCGCTGTCTCCTGTTCTTCATCGAGAGGCCAGATTTGGAGTCTGTTTGGGGCTTCGGAGAGGGGGTCTTCGATCTTCGTCATCACCAACACATCTACATCGCCAATTCCATGATGCTCCCCATCGGGAGTGAGTAATTCATTTGTAGGCTCGCTGGTGGGTGAGGAGTTCGATGAGATTCATCATATAATCAAGTTAGTTTCGTTAGGGCCTGATCCCTAGTATCCACTTTGTTATGAGATTGATGTTGTTATGACTTTGCCATGCTTAATGCTTGTCACTTTGGGCCCGGGTGCCATGATTTCAGATCTGAACCGTTTATGTTATCACCATTATACCCATGTTCTAAATGCGATCTTGCAAGTTATAGTCACAAACTACGTGTTATGATCCGGCAACCCTGGAGTGACAACAGTCAGGACCACTCACGGTGATGACCGTAGTTTGAGGAGTTCATGTATTCACCATGTGCTAATGCTTTGTTCCGGTTCTCTATTAAAAGGATGCCTTAATATCCCTTAGTTTCCAATAGGACCCCGCTGCCACGGGAGGGTTGGACAAAAGATGTCATGCAAGTCCTTTGCATAAGCACGTATGACTATTTACGGAATACATGCCTACATTATATTTATGAACTCGAGCTAGTGTCGTATCGCCCTAGTTATAACTGTCTCATGATGAATATCATCCAACGAGTCACCGATCCAATGCCTATGAATTTATCTTATATTGTTCTTGCTAAGTTACTACCATTGCTACTGCTATTGTTGCTGCTACAAAATCACTGCTAGCACTGTTATCGTTACCGTTGCTACTGCTGCTATCATCAAAACTATCATATTACTGTGCTACTAATCGCTTTGCTGCAGATAATCAATCTCCAGGTGTGGTTGAATTGATGAAAGTGCAACTATCCCTGGGTGGTTTTGGTAATGATTAACAACATATAGCTCATTCAACTAATGCCAATACAAGATAAATATTTCAGGAAAGTTCAATGGTTGGCATGGCATGGACAAGGAATGTGGACCCCTCAAAATGTTAAGGACAAAAGATTGGCTCAAGCTCTACAGTCCAAGACTCTACATTTTCTATTTTAGTGATCCAAGATCACATTGAGTCTATAGGAAATCCAATACTATTAAAAGGGGATGAGGTGTTGCTTAATGGCTTGCTTGCTCAAAATTCTTAGTGATATGCTCCAAAAGCCCTCAACCACTTTCTCATATCCAAATATGTCCCAAACCAAAAGTCAAACTCGGACCCACCGATTTGATCCATCCGGCGCCACCGAGTTCACTTGACATAGCCGTAGCCAGAAACCATAGACACTTCGGTCTCACCGATAGGGATCTCGGTCTCACCGAGATGGGGTTGCAAACTCTCTATTTCCCTTTGTAACGTTTCGGTCTAACCGAGATGAGTGATCGGTCCCACCGAGTCTGCAATGCAAACTCCCTGTTTCCTTTTCGTAACGCTTCGGTCCCACCAAGACGAGTGAATCGGTCCCATCGAGTTTGCCTGACCAACTCTCTATTAGCTTATTACCAAAGTTGGTCCAACCGAGTTTGAGTAATCAGTCCAACCAAGATTACATTATGCCCTAACCCTCATGATATCGGTCCCACGACATGTGTTCCCACATTTATTGCCTAACGGTCACATATGTACTGAATCGGTCCGACCTAGTTTTCTGATTCGGTCCCACCGAGTTTGGTATATTGTGTGTAATGGTTAGATTTTGTGTGGAGGCTATATATACCCCTCCACCCTCTCCTCATTCGTGATGCAAGCCAACAGATCGTGCCTACACTTCCACTACCCATTTTCCGAGAGAGAGCCACCTACTCATGTGTTGAGACCATGACATTCCAATCCAACCATATGAATCTTGATCTCTAGCCTTCCCCAAGTTGCTTTCCACTCAAATCATCTTTCCACCAAATCCAATCCTATGAGAGTGTAGGACCTTGAGAAGAGCTGTCTAGAGGGGGGTGATTAGACACTAAGTACCAAACTTGCAATTTTTAAGATCTTTAAGTTTAAGTGGAGTTTAGGCACAAGTTTAACATTCACAATACATATCAAGCAAGCATGCAAAGAGTATATGAGCAGCGGAAAGTAAAGCATGCAACTTGCAAGAATGTAAAGGAAAGGGTTTTGGAGGATGACATGGATGTTTTTGTCGTGGTTCCGATAGGTGGTTGTCGGTGTCAAAACCGGCGGATCTCGGGTAGGGGATCCCGAACTGTGCGTCTAGGCGGATGGTAACAGGAGACGAGGGACACGATGTTTTTACCCAGGTTCGGGCCCTCTTGATGGAGGTAAAACCCTACGTCCTGCTTGATTAATATTGATGATATGGGTAGTACAAGAGTGGATCTACCACGAGATCAAGGAGGCTAAACCCTAAAGCTAGCCTATGGTATGATTGTTGTAATGTATGTTGTCCTACGGACTAAAGCCCTCCAGTTTATATAGACACCGGAGGAGGCTAGGGTTACACAGAGTCGGTTACAATGGTAGGAGATCTACATATCCGTATCGCCAAGCTTGCCTTCCACGCCAAGGAAAGTCCCATCCGGACACGGGACAGAGTCTTCAATCTTGTATCTTCGTAGTCTTGGAGTCCGGCGGACGATGATAGTCCGGCTGTCCGGACACCCCCTAGTCCAGGACTCCCTCAGTAGCCCCTGAACCAGGCTTCAATGACGATTAGTCCGGCGCGCATAATGTTCGGCATTGCAAGGCGGGTTCCTCCCTTGAATAATCCAGAGAAGATCATGAACACCAGGATAGTGTCCAGCTCTGCAAAATAAATTCCACACTCCACCGTAGAGAGAATAAAATGTACACCAGTTCAATCTGCTGACGTATTATGCGGCGCGACATCACGCCGCTACCAGGCTTTTACTTGAATCGTTTTTTATTATACCACCTCAGCACATTTAGCGAAGCGGTTTCCTTGGCACGTCTTGTCGAAGCAGAGATCGTGTTCCCCTTATTCCGGGATTCTCATCAATACGGACGTGGGTAACCCAACCGCGCCATTGATGGTGGCGCTTGGGAGATAAGCGAGTTTTATCAGGCCGGTGGGGACGTATAGTTTTTGTCCGCCTATATATAAGGGATAGGGATTCACCCTCTCACCTACGCCTTCTTCCTCCTTTGCTTATCCATCTCCGCGCACTCAAGCTCCAACGCCCAAGTTCGCGCATCTCGCCTCAACCTTCTCCGAATATGTCCGGAGCGGGAGGCAAATGGTTGGCCTCCACCGTTAAGGAGGAGCACATCACCAAGCTGCGCAGTGCCGGATACCTTTCCGGCGATATCGCGCATCGGCTGCCCGACGAGGGGCAGCTCATCCCTACCCCTGGGCCCCATGAGAGGTCGTCTTCCTTCCCCACTTTCTCCGTGGACTGGGCCTTCCACTCCACCCATTCGTCCAGGGGATCATGTTTTACTACGGCCTGGATTTCCACGATCTGGCGCCGAACTTCATCCTCAACATCTCGGCGTTTATCGTTGTGTGCGAGGCCTTCCTCTGCATCCAGCCCCACTTCGGCCTGTGGCTCAAGACCTTCAACGTCAAGCCGAAGGTTGTGAAGGGCACGCAAGCGGAATGCGGAGGCGCCATGTTGGGCAAGTTGCCCAACGTCCTTTGGCTCGAAGGGGCCTTCGTGGACTCCGTCAAGGAGTGGCAATCGGGGTGGTTCTACATCACCGAGCCGCGCAAGCCCACATGGGCGGCGGCCCCTGACTTTAGATATGGCGTCCCCACACAGCTCACCTCCTGGAAAGAGAAGGGCTTGCAGTGGGGCAATCCGAAGGAGGTGACGGGACTCCGAGCCTGCATCCAGAAGCTGGTGAGCAATAAGCTCAGGCTCGTCAACGTGGTCCAAGTCATGCTCATCCGCCGGATTCTCCCATGCCAAGAAAGGGCATTCAATCTGTGGGAGTTCAATCCGAAACAGCACCAGGCGCTGAGCGGGCTCTTCGATACAACATACGAAGGCGCCTGGAGGGTGCTGTTTAAGGGCGCCGAAGCCCCCGCATCCGCGACGGAAGATCGCGGATTCTGCTCGCAGCATCCTGCTGACGAGGTAAGTGATTCAACCCCATTACGGGACACTTGTGGTAATCAAATTGATTCTCAGAGGGTTTCATTCTTTCCTTTGACAGGAATGGATGGAGAAGGCCAAGCAGCTCATCAGCCCGGCTCCCATGCCAGAAGACCCAGAGAACGCCCGTTTAGCAGGGCTGCTAGTTCCGGCACCGCACGTGGTGCCGGAGAAGAAGGCCAAGAAGGTGGCCGCGGGGACTCGAAAGAGTTCCCGCAATCAGGCGCCCGACAACGAGGCGGACTCCTCCCCCGAAGACGAGGAGGAGGAGGAGGAATTTCTCCCGGAGGAGGGAGAGAAGAAGAGGAAGGCTTCCCCAATAGGGGAGGCCGAAGGGTCCAAGAGGGGAAGGACTATCCCCCCGGACAGTTTCGCCAACACCATCGTTGGCGAGGATGAATGGTCTCCAAGGGCCAGGCGTCCGGCAAGATCGTAAGTGTCCGGATCCTTGATATGTAATTTCTTTCGTGTCGCGTAGTGTCCTTCTAATGCCGCGTTCTGTCCGTAGTCCGGCCGATGATGATCTCCCCGCTTCATCAAGTGGGTCATTGGCCCCGTCGGATGTGGATTCACTTCCGACTGCCACTACCCCCCGCGCCGGCGATGACGCCGAGGTGGGATCCCAGAGAGGGACCCATCAGGAGGAGGCTCCGGAGGCGCCGTCAGGCTGCCTCCCGGACTTTGTGCCGGACTCTACCTCAGAACCCGCAATGGTTCCAGAGTCCGGCAGGCGGCCCCTTCGAAGGAAGGGCAAGACCGTGACACCGGCGATCTCCATCCAACCGGAGGCGCCGGATAACTTGTTGGAGGCGCTTAAAGGCGCTTCCATCGAGGAAGAACACCGCACTATCATGAGTGCGGTGATTCAGAAGGTTCAGCTCGCTAAGAGCGGGCTGACCGAAGCCTGCAGCAGCCTTTTAACAGGCTTTGAGGTAAGAAGTTAAAATTATGTAATGTAATACCGCATAGACAGTAGCCCCTGATGCTCAGTTCGGTGTTCGGAAAGAAAAGCCGGACTGAGGATCTTACAAGATATACGCAGGGTGCTTAAAATATGTCAATATGGGTTTGCAGGCTGCGCTGCTGACCTCTGCCGCACTATCAGCGGAGGTCGAAGTGTTGAAGAAGGATCTCGAGCGGTCCGAGCAAGAGCTCGGTCATGCCAAGAAGCAGCTCGAGGACAAAGAAGGTGAGTCACACCACTTTGAATAGTTACCTTACAGAAAAGGATTTTGGTTGCAATAAAATTAACAAGGATAATTTGGATACTTTAGGGGCCATGAACGAGGTGGCAGCCCTGAAGGAGGCCGTGTCCGCGGCCGAACGCAGTGCGGCCGCGGAGCGGGAAGAGCGAGCGAAGCAGGAGGCACGGGTGGCGGAAGTACGGCAAGAGCTCCAGGCTCTCATGGAGAAGCATGAGAGTTTGGAGCGTGACTCCAAGACTCGAGAGTTCGAGCTTGCCTCGGCTCTCGAAAGTGCCAAGTCCGCCAAGGCCGAGGCCCGTAAGGCCCTTCAGGAGGTTGAAGATGTGAAGAAGATAGCGGCGGGTAAGGCATTTTTCATGCAAAGCAAGCATGTTAATCTAAACTACCTTACACTTACCCGCGTTCGGAGCTCTCCAGGGGCGTTTGCAGATCTGCCGCGTAGTGCGTCCGATGCCGCCGCATTCTATCGTGGCGTGGAGGGGAGCTCGACGGAGAAGGTCTTCTGGTCTCAGTATGCTGAGGCCGGACATCCGGTGCCCCTAAGCGACCAGCTGAAGCAGCTGGTCGAACTCCACAAGGTAGCCGAGGAGGCCATGAAGGGCCTTATAGTCCGGCTGTGGCCTGGACAGGCCGTGCCTGGAAGCTACTTCGGCCTCGTGCGGCGGCTGGTGGATGCGTGCCCTTGGGTGGAGGTCATCAAGCGCTCCGCCTGTATTGAAGGTGCTCGTCGGGCCCTTGCCCGCACAAAGGTGCACTGGGGCAAGTTGGATGCGGAGAAGCTTCTCACGGACCCACCGCCACCGGGCAAGGAGTATCGCATGCCGGAGATGTATTATAAAACTGTCCTGAAGGGAGCTTGCGATATTGCGGATGAGTGCCCTCGAAATGTAATCTTTGAGTGAACTCGCTATGTATTTATCCTGTGCGCTGAAAACTCCGTTCATATGCGCCGTAAGCAACGCTTGTCTAATTTAAAATATTACCTTCTATGCGGCCGTATATAAAATCTGAGAGATGGCAAGTCGTTGGCTTCAGCCCCCAAGCCACGAGTGCTGGGGTGTTCGGGATAAACTTGAGCACTCTTGTTCCCATTTTTGGGTCCATCTAGGGAGGCGCTCAACACAACGAACAACGCAACCGGACTTATAATGCTTGAACACTCTCACTTAGCCATAGAATTCTATAATTTTAAATTTCGGCGAAGCCCCTGGTATTCGGAAGACCGAATCCAGGGCGCTATCCACGCCTTTGTCGGACATGGTCCGGAACTTCGCTCGAAGCGGCGTGAGTCTTTAAGGACCCGAAAAGACCTCTCGAACAGCGACCAGTCTCTCGCCTTATCATGCCAGTCAGTTTTAGCGTTCTCCACTGAGGCGCTCGCCCGGCTCAACCGGGGCGCAATCGCAGTGGTTCTCCCAGTGCCACCTTAGCCGACGGAACGGAACGTAAGGCACCAAAACGTGGGAGCCGGGCAAACCCAACTATTGACCCAAGACATGATTCGGAGCCGATTCATATAATGCTATAAGTTCGTGGTGCCGCACTTATGAAAGTGTTCGGACTTATCACACCATAATGTGGGGAACATAAGCCCCTGGTGTATTAGGCCGTACCAAAATATACGGGTGCAAGATGTCATGTAATGAACATATATATAAATAGGTAATGTAATTGCAGTCGAAAAGTGCTGCGATATTTATTAAAGGAAGTCTGCTATGAGTGCGGACTGATACAAATAGTGCGGTAAGCAAGGGATTTGGACTAAGTAAACATGTCCCCCTCCAGGGGTAAGCTGCGGACTTGGTGTATATAATCGAATTTAATGCTCGTAATTGAGACCACCTGAGTGTTCGTCGCAGCCTTCTTTCGTCCCTGACTGTTGCATCATGAGTTCGGCAGGTTCATCGCCGGACAGGGCCTCTGGGTAACGGAGTCCTGTGTACACAAAGAAGGGAAGTAAAAAAAAGGGGGGGCACACTTGCGAGCCCCTGGTGTGGTCGAACCGCACTCTAGGTCCATTGCGATCGTGCCCCTTCCCCTGTGCCCATGGTATCTCCAAAGCGTAATGATGTACGCGGAGTGTTATTCTTGCGATCATGCGCGGGCGAGGGTTGGGGCCGCATTGCTACGCATGCTCTGATCGCGTCAGGTGGTCTTGGTTGGTATTGCTTCGGGCGCGTTTTGCTGTATCTGGCCGTTTAACGGCCGGACTGGAGAATTGCCTTAAGAGGCTACTCTGTACTTCTGTCGCGAGAGCCGCTGTATGTTCCTCCGTTCGGAGGGAGCATTCCGTATTCCCATTGACCGTGATGACTCCACGAGGGCCTGGCATCTTGAGCTTTAGGTATGCATAATGTGGCACCGCGTTGAATTTTGCAAACGCGGTTCGTCCGAGCAGAGTGTGATAGCCGCTGCGAAACGGGACTATGTCGAAGATTAACTCCTCGCTCCGGAAATTATCCGGGGATCCGAAGACCACTTCCAGTGTTACTAAGCCTGTGCAGTTGCCTTCCACACCTGGTATGAGACCTTTAAAATTCGTCTTTGTAGGTTTAATCCTTGAGGGGTCTATGCCCATTTTGCGCACTGTATCCTGATAAAGCAGGTTCAGGCTACTACCGCCGTCCATCAGGACTCTCGTGAGGTGAAATCCATCGATGATTGGGTCTAAAACCAATGCGGCGAATCCGCCATGGCGTATGCTGGTCGGATGGTCTCTTCGACCGAAAGTGATCGGACAAGAGGACCATGGATTGAACTTCGGGGCGACTGGCTCCTTCGCATAGACGTCCCTTAGTGCGCGTTTCCTCTCCCTCTTGGGTATATGGGTCACGTAAATCATGTTCACCATCCGCACTTGTGGGGGAAAACCCTTCTGTCCTCTATTGTTCGGTGGTCGGGTCTCTTCCTCGTCGTCGCTATTTAGCCCCTTGTCATTGTTTTCGGCAATTAACTTGCCTGCCTGCTTGAACACCCAGCAATCTCTATTGGTGTGATTAGATGGTTTTTCAGGGGTGCCATGCATCTGGCATAAGCGGTCAAGTATTCAGTCCAAATTGGATGGACCCGGAGTGGTTCTTTTGAATGGCTTCTTCCGCTGACCGGGTTTAGAGCCTCGGAATCCGGCGTTGACTACCATATCCTCCTTATCGTCGCCGTTAATGCGGCGTTTGTTTTTGTTTCGACGTGACCTGCCGTTGTTGTCCTTAGTATCCGGACTGCCAGAATTTTTACGGAGATTGTTGCTCCGAGCTAGCCAGCTGTCCTCTCCCGCGCAAAAGCGGGTCATTAATGATGTGAGGGCTGCCATGGGTTTCGGCTTTTCCTGCCCTAGGTGCCGGGCTAGCCATTCGTCCCGGATGTTATGTTTGAGGGCTGCAAGGGCCTCTGCATCCGGACAGTCGACGATTTGGTTTTTCTTTGTCAAGAACCGTGTCCAGAATTGTCTGGCCGATTCGTCTGGCTACCGAATAATGTGGCTTAGGTCATCGGCGTCTGGTGGTCGCACATACGTGCCCTGGAAGTTATCAAGGAATGCGGCTTCCAGGTCTTCCCAACACCCAATTGACTCTGCGGGCAGGCTGTTGAGCCAATGCCGAGCTGGTCCTTTAAGCTTGAGTGGGAGGTACTTGATGGCATGGAGATCGTCGCCGCGGGCCATATGGATGTGGAGAAGGTAATCTTCGATCCAAACCGCGGGGTCTGTCGTGCCATCGTAGGATTCGATGTTTACGGGTTTAAACCCTTCAGGGATTTGATGATCCATTACTTCGTCAGTGAAGCATAGCGGGTGTGCGGCGCCTCTGTATTGAGCAATATCGTGACGCAGCTCGAAAGAGCGCTGTCTGCTGTGTTCGGCCCGGCCGGGGTTATTGTATCCGGCGCGACGGTATTCGTCATGGGTCGTGGGGCGCCCACGTGATCCGTAGATGGATCTGGATTGCCTTGCTTTGTCCTCCAATATGTCTCGGAAGTCCGGCGCGTTCCCTCTTGGCTTCGTACTTTTGGAGGGATGCCGGGGTGCGGTCTTGGCTGGGGGCCTGGATGCCTCTCTGTCACGACCACGGGGTGGTCGGTCAGCCATATCGTGCGCTGGTGATGGAGGTATGTATGCTTCCTCCTCTAATCGGGGGAGCAGCTTGCGTCTTGGATAGCTTTTGGAGGGGCGTTCTAGTTTATACTCTTCGGCCGCGAGGACCTCGGTCCATCGATGGGCCAGCAGGTCCTGATTAGCTTGAAGCTGTTGCTGCTTTTTCTTTAGGCTGTTTGCCGTGGCGATAAGCCTGCGTTTAAAACGCTCTTGTTCGACGGGATCCTCGGGCACGACGAATTCGTCATCGTTGAGGCTTGCCTCGTCTTCGGAGGGAGGCATATAGTTGTAATCCTCAACCTCTTCGTCTGCCGCCCTCTCGTGAGGGCTTGCTTCTGCATCCTCCTGCGCTGAGTCTTGCTGGAGGGGATTGTCTTCGGCACTCTCTGGGGTATTATTATCTCCTGTGCCAGAATCACCATTCTTGCTGTGGCGGGATTTAAAGCGGCGCCGCTGACGCCGGCGTTTGGGTTGCTTCTTTAAAGAGTCTGCCTCCGCTGCTTCTTCGTTGTCCCCGTCTTTTGGGGTGTCCACCATGTATATGTCGTATGACGAGGTGGTCTTCCAGTGCCCTGTAGGCGCTGGTTCCTGTTCGTCTCTGGCATCGTCGTCCATAGCGTCGATGTCGTCGGAGTCGTAGTCTAGCATGTCGGTTAGATCGTCGATAGTGGCTACAAAGTGGGTGGTGGGTGGGCTCTGAATTTCTTCGTCGTCCATACCCCAACCATCCTGGCCATAGTCCGGCCAGGGCTCTCCCGATAGCGAGAGATGCTTTAGCGAATTTAGGATGTCGCCAAAGGGCGAGTGTTGGAAGATGTCCGCGGCGGTGAATTCCATAACCGGCGCCCAATCCGAATCGATTGGTAGGGGCGCGGGAGGTTCAGAGTCCGGCAAGGAGTCCAGAACCTTGGAATCACGAGTTTCGCAGGGGACAGGATTAGTGTTCGGCTCCATCGCCGTGGATGTTGAAGCCCCTAGGGCGGCGTCTATCCACCGACCCTCGATCTGGGCGATCGGCTCCGGACTAATGGCCGAAGCGGATTCATGTGCGGCCACCAAGGCACTGTTCGGCGGCAGAGCTAGATCATGCCCGTCGTTACAGTGCGGCGCGCTTGGCTGTGGCTCGACTCCGTCGGAGATCAAGTCTCCGCGGATATCGGCCGTGAAGTTTAGGCTTCCGAATCTGACCTGGCGGCCAGGGGCGTAGCTTTCGATCTGCTCCAGATGGCCAAGTGAATTAGCCCGCAGTGCGAAGCCGCCGAATACGAAGATCTGTCCGGGGAGAAAAGTCTCACCCTGGACAGCGTTGTTGGTTGAAGATGCCATCGGGCCTATCGGTGACGGCACAGAGGAACTCTCAATGAAAGCACCAATGTCGGTGTCAAAACCGGCGGATCTCGGGTAGGGGGTCCCGAACTGTGCGTCTAGGCGGATGGTAACAGGAGACGAGGGACACGATGTTTTTACCCAGGTTCGGGCCCTCTTGATGGAGGTAAAACCCTACGTCCTGCTTGATTAATATTGATGATATGAGTAGTACAAGAGTGGATCTACCATGAGATCAAGGAGGCTAAACCCTAAAGCTAGCCTATGGTATGATTGTTGTAATGTATGTTGTCCTACGGACTAAAGCCCTCCGGTTTATATAGACACCGGAGGAGGCTAGGGTTACACAGAGTTGGTTACAATGGTAGGAGATCTACATATCCGTATCGCCAAGCTTGCCTTCCACGCCAAGGAAAGTCCCATCCGGACACGGGACGAAGTCTTCAATCTTGTATCTTCGTAGTCTTGGAGTCCGGCGGACGATGATAGTCCGGCTGTCCGGACACCCCCTAGTCCAGGACTCCCTCAGTGGTGCTATCGTACATCCACGTTGATGGAGACTTCAACCCACGAAGGATAACTTGCGCGAGTCCATGGAGGGCTCCACCCATGAAGGGTCCACAAAGAAGCAACCTTGTCTATCCCACCATGGCCATCTCCCACGAAGGACTTGCCTCACTAGCGGTAGATCTTCACGAAGTAGGCGATCTCCTTGCCCTTACAAACTCCTTGGTTCAACTCCACAATATTGTCGGAGGCTCCCAAGTGACACCTAGCCAATCTAGGAGACACCACTCTCCAAGAAGTAACAAATGGTGCGTTGATGATGAACTCCTTGCTCTTGTGCTTCAAATGATAGTCTCCCCAACACTCAACTCTCTCTCTGATAGGTTTTGGATCTGGTGGAAAGAAGATTTGAGTGGAAAGCAACTTGGGGAAGGCTAGAGATCAAGATTCATATGGTAGGAATGGAATATCTTGGCCTCAACACATGAGTAGGTAGTTCTCTCTCAGAAAATGTATGCTGGAAGTGTAGGTTCGTTCTGATGGCTCTCTCCACGAATGAAGAGGAGGTGGAGGGGTATATATAGCCTCCACACAAAATCTAACCATTACACACAATCTAACAAACTCCGTGGGACCGAGTCAACAAACTCGGTCGGACCGATTTAGTAAATCTACTGACCGTTAGGATTTTCGGTGGGACCGATATGCAACTCGGTAGGACCGGTATGGTTAGGGTTAGGGCATAACGTAATCTTGGTGAGACCGATTACACAAACTCGGTGAGACCGATTTTGGTAATAAGCTTTCCAGAGAGTTGGTCAGGCAAACTCGGTTGGACCGATTACAGAAACTCGGTAAGACCGATTTTGGTAATGAGTCAACCAGGAAGTTTGCATTGTAATCTCGGTAGTACCGATTGCTCAAACTCGGTGAGACCGATTTTGGTAATGGACATACACAGAGAGATTACAATCCCATCTCGGTGAGACCGAGATCCCTATCGGTAAGACCAATTTGCCTAGGGTTTGTGGCAGTGGCTATGACATCTGAACTCGGTGGCGCCGGATAGAAATAATCGGTGTGGCCGAGTTTGACTTTAGGTTTAGGTCATATGTGTGGAAGTGGGAAATTAGTTGAGGGTTTTGGAGCATATCACTAAGAACTGTGGAGCAAGAAACTCATTAAGCAACACCTGATCCCTTCTTGATAGTATTGGCTTTTCCTATAGACTCAATGTGATCTTGGATCACTAAAATATAAAATGAAGAGTCTTGAGCTTGAAGCTTGAGCCAATCCTTTGTCCTTAGCATCTTGAAGGAGTTCCCACATCCTTTAGTCCATGCCACTCCATTGTTGAACTTATCTGAAACATACTAGATAAAAGTGTTAGTCCAACAAGAGATATGTTGACATTAATTACCAAAACCACCTAGGGAGCACTTGTGCTTTCAATATCCCCCTTTTTGGTAATTGATGACAACATACATCAAAGCTTTAGATAAAGATATAAAGAATAGCAAGTAAAGCTTTGGAAAGACATGTAACAAGCATAGGCTCCCCCTACATGTATGCAATCATGTGAATATGGAATATAAAAGCATGTGAGAGCATAACCATGATAGAGCAGGCAATGTGTTACATGTATCTTGGCCATATGCATCAGAGCGAAGAATACTAAGGAAAATACCTTCATGCCCATGGGTTCTTCTTGCAAACAGTATGTACATCAGCAAGAATTCCTCATACACATGATTGTGATGCATATACTTACCTTGTAGTCTTGAGTTGGCTTAGGATGGAATGAACCTGCGTAAACAAGGTTAGATAACACAGGTACATCTACTAGCCAGAGCAAACAGAAGAAACCACAAGAATACCAAGACTGGGATGACATGTAGAGAGTGAGTACTAAGTACCACATTGGATTAGACATGTCCCCAAGAGTAAAGATGTGCAATGAATTTAAGTGATTTATTTCCCTTAGATGTCTTGCTCCCCCTGAATCTAGCATGGGATACTGGGAGAAGATAGGGAACAGAAAATCAGAGCTGAAAGATATAAATGAACAGAGCTAATGCAAACTAATGCAAATAAGCACATATGAACATGTCTTTCCCCTCAAGAAGACATGTGGCATCTCTCCTCTTGAACACCAAGCATCTGGGATCCTTGAGAAATACTTTCTACGTGAGTATTCTCTCCCCCTGGAGATCTCTTTCTCCCCCTGAGGAGGTGATGCTCTCTCTCCGATGTGATCTCTCTAAGTGATAAGCTTTGATGTGATCTCTCTCTCCCCCTTTGACATCAATTTCCAAGAAGGGTTTGATCCTTGAGACACAGTCCAAAGCATGTATAAAAATGTGATGCTTGTAGAGGACAAGATTCATTGAGTGGAGCTGGATCAGAAGAAACACAGAATAAGTGGCAAACTGTTTTTCCTGCTGTGAAATCGGTGGCACCGAGTGGTATGCTTCGGTTGTGCCGAAGGATTCGGTTGGACCGAAAACAACAAATCGGTGAAACCGAGTTCATCGCAGAGAAAACATTTGTCACCTCAGCTCACTAGACTAGTAAGATCTCACAAAGATTTGCAAGGAATTTACTGAATGATATGCAATGAATTGGATGCAGAATATGCAGAGTAAACAGAAAGAAATCTAGATGAAGTGTTTTTTTTGAAAGGGGAAACAAATATGCATGAGACAAATGCAAAAACACAGAAAGGAACACAAGAGAACTTCATCTAGAGATGGTCGGCGACAAAGTCACCTATGTTAGAGTATATTGACTTAGGAGTCAAGTGAGATCACTTGATCATAGGTCATACTCATCGTTTAATCTCAAAATGGGGTTGCCATTTTTCGTTTAAGCATCTTGATGTATTCACATCTTGTCGAGTTGCTTTAGCTCATGACTTGGAGTAAAGCTTCTCGAAGATGGAATAACATACCTTGGTTGATGGTGTAGTCCATGTAGTTGAACTTGTGTGGGTTGCTCAAGGTTGATATAGCTCATCAAGAATTGAGAGCACCACTTGGAATTTGAGTCCATCTACCTACATGGGTTAGTTCTTGCAAGGAAGAGAACTTGTGTATCCAAAGATGACAATCATGAAGCTCAACATAGAATTTGTCAAAGGATATGTTTGAGTGGTTCCGTGCTTCCTTGTATTCAACCACCATAGTGTAGAAACTTGGTGATGTAGAGATTGCTCAAGATGTGAGTAGATCACAATCTCACGGAATTTGATTCCACCAAGTACCTACATGGGTTAGATAACATGCAAGATGCAAATATATCCAAGACATAAGATTTTCATCATAAGAGAAATATCAAGGATTAGTCATAAGCTCATGTCTTGCATGTATCCAATGGAGTTTCTACTCCAAGTTTGAAGCATCAATGATGTTCAATTCTCCTCTTAGCCTGCAAAACACTTTCTCATCAAGAGGTTTAGTGAAAATATCCGCTAATTGCTTTTCGGTGCGAACATGCTTAAGATCAATGTCACCCTTAGCAACATGATCTCGAGTGAAATGATGACGAACTTCAATATGCTTAGTTCGAGAATGTTGTACAGGATTATGACCAATTCTAATAGCACTTTCATTGTCACAAAGCAATGGAACATGTTTCACATATATCCCATAATCTTTAAGAGTTTGGGTCATCCAAAGCAATTGAGCACAACATGAACCAACGACAATGTATTCCGCTTCGGCGGTGGATAAGGATACCGAGTTTTGTTTCTTGGAGGACCAAGACACAAGAGATCTACCAAGAAATTGACAAGTACCCGAAGTGGACTTTCTATCAACCTTGTCTCCGGCATAGTCCGAGTCGGAGTAGCCAACAAGATCGAAAGAGGCCCTCTTAGGATACCAAATGCCAAAGTTTGGTGTATGGATTAAGTATCTCACTATCCTTTTCACGGCCTTAAGATGACATTCTTTAGGAGCATCTTTATATCGTGCACACATGCACACACTTAGCATGATATCGGGACGTGAAGCACATAGATATAACAATGAACCAATCATAGAGCGATAAACCTTTTGATCAACCGGTTCACCATCTTTGGTCAAGTCAAGATGTCCACTAGTAGGCATGGTTGTAGACATACCTTTGCATTCTTGCATATTGAACTTCTTGAATAGTTCCTTGGTGTACTTTGTTTGAGAGACAAAGGTACCTTCCTTAGTTTGCTTGATTTGCAACCCAAGAAAGAATTTGAGTTCACTCATCATAGACATCTCAAATTTCTCCGACATTAGCTTCCCAAACTTTTCACTAAAATGAGGGTTAGTTGAACCAAATATAATATCATCAACATAGATTTGACACACAAATAGTTCTCCATTAACCCTTTTAGTAAAAAGTGTGGAATCAATTTTCCCAATTTCAAAGCCTTTTTCAATAAGGAACTTGGTCAAGCATTTATACCACGCTCTAGGAGATTGTTCAAGACCATACAGGGCTTTGTGAAGTTTGTAAACATGATTTGGTTTCTTAGGATTGACAAAGCCGGGAGGTTGCTTAACATAAACTTCCTCCTCTATTTCACCATTTAGAAAAGCACTTTTAATGTCCATTTGGTACAAGGTGATATCATGATGATTAGGATAGGCAAGAAAGATGCGAATGGACTCAAGTCTAGCAACAGGAGCATAAGTCTCACCATAGTCCATACCTTCGACTTGTGTGTAGCCTTGGGCAACGAGACGTGCTTTGTTGAGAACTACTTGTCCATCTTCCTCTTGCTTGTTGCGAAACACCCATTTGGTACCGATGATGTTGTGGTTGTTGTCGGGCTTCTCAACCAATGTCCAAACTTGGTTCGTCTGAAAGTTGTGTAGCTCTTCATGCATAGCATTTATCCAATCCGGATCTTCCAAAGCTTCTTTGACCTTCATAGGTTCAATGCTAGAGATGAAAGAATAGTTTTCACAAAAGTTAGCTAAACGAGTTTTAGAGCGAGTGATTCTCTCGGTTTGAATATCATTGTAGATTTGCTCGACGGGGTGGTCTTTAGCAACTCTTGCTCGAACTCGTGAAAGCTTTTGCTTGTTTCTTAGTTGAACTTCTTCTTCATATTGTTCTTCTTCTTGGCCTTCTTCATTGTTGGCGTTGTCGTTCTCTTGTCGTGGTGGATAAGGAGGTTGTTGACGTTCATCTTGATGCACTTCCTCGTTTTCTTCCTCTTGGTGTGTCCCACTTGTGGATGCTTCCGTATCAACTCTTGGTTCACCTTGTCGTGAAGTAGAAGCTTCCACTTGGATGGACGAGGTACTCTCCTTCACTTCCGTTGGACGAACCTTGCCAATAGACAAGTCTTGGATTGCTTCCGAGGGATCTTTGTATCCTACATCAATTGGCAATTGCTCTACTTGCGAGCCGTTAGTTTCATCAAACTTCACATCTACCGTCTCTTCAACCTTTCGGGTGAAATTGTTGTAGACACGGTAAGTGTGAGAGTTTGAGCCATAACCTAGTAGGAAACCTTCATGAGACTTAGGAGCAAATTTAGAACGACGACGCTTATCAAGAATGTAGCACTTTGAGTCGAATACTCGAAAGTATCCAACTTGGGGTTTGTTACCGGTGAGGAGCTCGTATGCCGAGTAGCTTGTGAAGATACAAGCGATTTGTTGCATGACAAGCTGTCTCAACCGCTTCTGCCCAAAAGTGCTTCGGCGTCTTGTACTCATCAAGCATCGTTCTCGCATTTCGATGAGCGTCCAGTTCTTCCTCTCAACAACTCCATTTTGTTGAGGTGTGTACGTAGCCGAGAACTCGTGTGAAATCCCTTCTTCGTCAAGAAAGGTGTCCACATTTGCATTCTTGAACTCCGTTTCGTTGTCGCTGCGAACCTTCTTGATCTTCACTTCAAATTGATTTTGGGCCTTCCTAGCGAAGTTTTTGAAGATCTTTTGGACCTGCGATTTATCATCGAGAAAGAACACCCAAGTAAATCTTGAAAAATCATCAACTATAACTAGACCAAAAGAATTTCCACCGAGACTCTTGTAAGAGTTGGGACCAAAAAGATCCATGTGAAGTAGCTCGAGTGGCCTCCTCCAACCTGTTTACCTGCTTGACAAGCACTGCAAAGTCTATCCTTATCAAATATGACATCATTAACTCCAAGGCTATGATTTCCTTTAATAAGCTTGTCAACGTTTTTCATGCCAACGTGACCTAATCGTCTATGCCATAACCAACCTTTTGAGGATTTAGCAATGAAGCAAGTTTTAGGTTGAGCCTTTTTAGTGAAATCAACAATGTAAAGATCACCTCTACGTATACCGGTAAAGACCATTTTATGATTATCTCTACGAAACACTTGGCAATCTACTTCAGTAAATAGGACATTGAAACCGAAATCAGCAAGTCTAGATACTGAAAGTAAGTTGTAGCCAAGAGATTCAACGAGCATGACATTTTGTATGGAGCTATCATGTGATATGGCCACCTTACCGAGGCCAACCACCTTACCCTTTGAGTTGTCACCGAAAGTGACATACTTTCGAGGACTATCATTTTCAGCAAGCTCACGAAACATGTCTTTATCTCCGGTCATGTGATCGGTACATCCACTATCAAGAACCCATTCCTTTCCTCCTGACATATATCCACGAAGATTTGCCATAAGACCAAAATGTCTCATTGCATCATCAAGATCAAAGTCACTATCATCATCCTCATCATAGTATCCATGTTCAACATCGTCATGTGGTGGATCAAATCCTAGAGAGGGTAATTCGTTAGAGTGAGTTTGACAATGATCTTGCTTATGAATTTTTATAGCTTCGGAAATGATTTCACTAATAATTCCAATATCTCCTTTAGCACGCATAAGGTTTGTAAGCTCAAATAGACGATCACCAAACATAGGATCACTAGTATTAAACTTACTCAAGGCAATAGACTTATGGAGAATTTCATCTAGATTTTTCAAGGAATAATTTGGAAAGCATTCCTCAAGAAATTTCCATATAGTGTAGGCACACTTAAGAGTAGGCAAACATCCAATCAAGTTTCTAGGCAATCCTCTAATGATAAGTTTGGCAGTTCTAAGATTCCTAATCATAACAATTGACTCATCAAGGGTAGGATGAATAGGGTCAACATGAGGTGCACAAGGGTTAGCAATGTACTTGTTCAAATGATATTGATTGAAAATTACAAGCATCTCAGTTTTCCACTCATGAAAATACTCTCCATCAAGAATAGGCACTCTATGTCTAAGACTCCCCAAAGTAGACTCATCCATCTTCCTCCAATGGTGATTAAACCAAGGCAATGGAGACCAATGCTCTGATACCACTTGTAGGACCTTGAGAAGAGGTGTCTGGAGGGGGGTGATTAGACACTAAGTACCAAAGTTGCAATTTTTAAGATCTTTAAGTTTAAGTGGAGTTTAGGTGCAAGTTTAACATTCACAATACATATCAAGTAAGCATGCAAAGAGTATATGAGCAGCGGAAAGTAAAGCATGCAACTTGCAAGAATGTAAAGGAAAGGGTTTTGGAGGATTCAAACGCAATTGGAGACACGGATGTTTTTGTCGTGGTTCCGATAGGTGGTGCTATCGTACATCCACGTTGATGGAGACTTCAACCCACGAAGGGTAACGGTTGCGCGAGTCCACGGAGGGCTCCACCCACGAAGGATCCACGAAGAAGCAACCTTGTCTATCCTACCATGGCCGTCGCCCACGAAGGACTTGCCTCACTAGCGGTAGATCTTCATGAAGTAGGCGATCTCCTTGCACTTACAAACTCCTTGGTTCAACTCCACAATCTTGTCGGAGGCTCCCAAGTGACACCTAGCCAATCTAGGAGACACCACTCTCCAAGAAGTAACAAATGGTGCGTTGATGATGAACTCCTTGCTCTTGTGCTTCAAATGATAGTCTCCCGAACACTCAACTCTCTCTCATAGGTTTTGGATCTGGTGGAAATAAGATTTGAGTGGAAAGCAACTTGGGGAAGGCTAGAGATCAAGATTCATATGGTAGGAATGGAATATCTTGGCCTCAACACATGAGTAGGTAGTTCTCTCTCAGAAAATGTATGCTGGAAGTGTAGGTTCGTTTTGATGGCTCTCTCCACGAATGAAGAGGAGGTGGAGGGGTATATATAGCCTCCACACAAAATCTAACCGTTACACACAATCTACCAAACTCGGTGGGACCGAGTCAACAAACTCGGTCGGACCAATTTAGTAAATCTAGTGACCGTTAGGATTTTCGGTGGGACCGATATGCAACTCGGTAGGACCAATATGGTTAGGGTTAGGGCATAACGTAATCTCGGTGAGACCGATTACACAAACTCGGTGAGACCGATTTTGGTAATAAGCTTTCCAAAAGTTGGTCAGGCAAACTCGGTTGGACCGATTACACAAACTCGGTAAGACCGATTTTGGTAATGAGTCAACCAGGAAGTTTGCATTGTAATCTCGGTAGTACCGATTGCTCAAACTCGGTGAGACCGATTTTGGTAATGGACATACACAAAGAGATTACAATCCCATCTCGGTGAGACCGAGATCCCTATCGGTAAGACCAATTTGCCTAGGGTTTGTGGCAGTGGCTATGACATCTGAACTCGGTGGCGCTGGATAGAAAGAATCGGTGGGGCCGAGTTTGACTTTAGGTTTAGGTCATATGTGTGGAAGTGGGAAAGTAGTTGAGGGTTTTGGAGCATATCACTAAGCACTGTGGAACAAGAAACTCATTAAGCAACACCTCATCCCTTCTTGATAGTATTGGCTTTTCCTATAGACTCAATGTGATCTTGGATCACTAAAATATAAAATGAAGAGTCTTGAGCTTGAAGCTTGAGCCAATCCTTTGTCCTTAGCATCTTGAAGGAGATCCCACATCCTTTAGTCCATGCCACTCCATTGTTGAACTTATCTGAAACATACTAGATAAAAGTGTTAGTCCAACAAGAGATATGTTCACATTAATTACCAAAACCACCTAGGGAGCACTTGTGCTTTCAGAGAGTGAGTTGAGTGTTCGGGAGACTATCATTTGAAGCACAAGAGCAAGGAGTTCATCATCAACACACCATCTATTACCTTTTGGAGAATGGTGTCTTCTAGATTGGTTAGGTGTCACTTGGGAGCCTCTGACAAGATTGTGGAGTGAACCAAGGAGTTTGTAAGGGCAAGGAGATCGCCTACTTCGTGAAGATATACCCTAGTGAGGCAAGTCCTTCGTGGGCGATGGCCATGGTGGGATAGACAAGGTTTCTTCTTCGTGGACCCTTCGTGGGTGGAGCCCTTCGTGGACTCGCGCAGCCGTTACCCTTCGTGGGTTGAAGTCTCCATCAACGTGTCGGAACCACGACAAAAACATCCGTGTCTCCTATTGTGTTTGCACTCTCCAAACCCTTCCCTTTACATTCTTGCAAGTTGCATGCTCTACTTTTCGCTGCTTATATACTCTTTGCATGCTTGCTTGAATTGTGTTAAGATTGCTTGACTTGTTCTAAGTTGTTAAAATCTTCCAAGAACTAAAATTGGGAAAAGGTTAAGTTTTTATTTGGTCAAGTAGTCTAATCACCCCCCTCTAGACATACTTTCGATCCTACAATCGGTATCAAAGCTTTGGTCTCCATTCCCCTTGATTCCATAGCTTTTGGTGATCATAGCATTGGTTTCAGAACCTAGGAGAGTATGGCGTCTAGCGAGGGAAATTACCACCGTAGAGGTCCTTACATTGATGGTACTAATTTTGCTAGTTGGAAGCATAAGATGAAAATGCATAGTCTTGGACATAAGCCCGCCATTTGGGCTATTGTGTGTATTGGCTTGCAAGGTGAATTCTTCAATGGGAGAGAACCGAACCGTGAAGCTACCACAGAAGAGTTGAAGATGCTGCAATACAACGCTCAAGCTTGTGATATTCTCTTCAACGGATTGTGCCCCGAAGAATTCAACAAAATCAGCCGCCTTGAGAATGCAAAGGAAATTTGGGATACTTTGATTGATATGCACGAAGGTACCAACTCCGTCAAGGAATCCAAATTGGATGTGCTTCAAAGTCAACTTGACAAGTTCAAAATGAAGGATGGTGAAGGCATCACTGAAATGTACTCTAGGCTTGCTCTCATCACAAATGAGATTACCGACTTAGGAAGTGAAGATATGACCGACAAATTCATCATCAAGAAGATCCTAAGAGCCTTGGATGGAAAATATGATATCGTGTGCACATTGATCCAAATGATGCCCAATTACAAAGATCTCGAGCCAACAGAAGTCATTGGAAGAATTGTTGCTCATGAGATGTCACCCAAGGATAAGGAAGAGCTCCACAACAAGTCAAGTGGTGCTCACAAAGCCTCATATGAAGCTCCCACATCATCAAGTGAGAAACAAACCTTCAATGAGGAATTGAGCTTAATGGTGAAAAACTTCAACAAGTTCTATAAGAGTAGAAGCAAGGAAAGAAGCTCCAAGTCAAGGTCCTACAATGACAAAAGATCTTCGAGTCGTGAACGTAATTGCTACAAATGTGGAAGACCAGGACACTGTTCCAATGAGTGTATGACTCCTTACAAAAGGAGAGAATATTCACCCAAAAGAAGAAGTAGAACAGAAGAATCACCACCAAGAGAGAGGAGGAGTAGAGATGATCATTATGAACGAAGAACCTCCCAAAGAAGCAAGGACTCGGAAAGGAAGGACAAATCATCAAAGAGCATCACAAAGCAAAGACATCAAGCTCATGTTGGTGAATGGGTATCCGGCTTCGACTCCGAGCATCACTCCGAGAGAAGCTATCACTCCGACTCCGAATATACTCAAGATGAAGGTGTTGCCGGTCTAGCACTTGTGTCAACCAACTCCTACGACATATTTGACTCACAAAATGAAGGAATTGGAAGATGCTTCATGGCTAAAGGCCCAAAGGTATCACACCCCGAATATGTTGATTTCAATAGTGATGAATATGACTTGTTAGGTGATGATGATTTACTTGTTGACAACTCTAGTGATGAATACTACGATGAAACGTCAATTAATCATGCTAATCAAGATAAAACGAATGACAATGATAAGGAGAAGATTGAGTTCCTAACTAAAGACTAAACACTCTTAAGTTATCTCATGAAACTACCTTGGAAGATCATCGAGAACTTATAAAGACTCATGAGAAGTTACGCTTTGAAAAAATCAACCTTGAGCAAGAGCATGAGTTTTTAAAGGCAATCAATGATGATCTTCGCATAGTTTCAAATAGTGGAGATAGCATCCGCTATTGCGTCTGCAATAGCGCTAGCGCAATAGCATCCGCTATTGCTCAAATTATATGTAATTACTTTTTGTTAAGGATCTAGAAATATAAACAATAATCGAGTGTTTTTACAAATCTGCTATTTGGACATAGTGCCCGCAATATCACCCACTATCTGCATTCCACTACACGGACCCCAATTCGCTACCAGCACGCTATCCGCTATTTAAAACCATGATCTTTGAAAGAAAAGTTCTTCTTACATTGCCAAGCATTTACTCTTATCTACTTACATGCCACAAGTCAAGTCTAGTAACAAGAGTAAGAAAGATTCTTCTTCTAGTAGTAATAATAATCATGCTAAATCCAATGTTGTTGCTTCTAGTAGTTCTCTTGATTCTACTAATGATTCTCTTAGCCAAGTTACACTTGAGCAAGAAAATAGCTTATTGAAGGGAATTATAGAGAAGGGTGTCTACAAGAGCCTTGCCGGAAGTAAGCAATTTGAGGAAATTGTATGCAAGCAAGGAAGGCACCAGAAGAATCAAGGTGTTGGTTTTGAAGGAAATTTCAATGCCAATGGATTCGAGTGGGAAGAAGATCAATACCCCAAGACGAAGTTTGTTTCCCAACAAGAGAAGTATGATCCTACTTCTTTCCAAGGGACACAAGCTCAAGATGATCTTCCACCACAAGACCACAAGCAAAAAGGCAAGGACAAGCTTCAAGAAGAGATTGATGCATTTGAAGAAGCTCCCAAGGCCTTGGTCAAGTGGGTTCCCAAGACTACATCAAGCTCTACTTCATCAAGTTCCACTACTACCCCAAGGATTCCCATCAAGATGATGTGGATCCCAAAGAAGAAGGACTAGAGAGTTCTTGAGGGTGACTCCGCCAATATACTTCACTCACATCATTTTGGCAAGGACAAGTGCAATCAACTTCCACATCTTGCACTAGTTCAAGGAGTCACAAACCCTCTTGTTGGTAAGACAAGGGACAAGGTAACCTAATGCTTTCATGGACATCATCCTGTGTGTGCATCACTATATGTCTATGGATATCCTTGCTTGCTCCTTGTGGGACTAACCTGTGTAGGTATTGAAAGTGCAACTCACTCCAATGGATTGCTCCAAATGATCTACAACAACATTGAGCATCCACATCTTCAACACCTACATGAAGTCATCATCGACAAAACCCAAGGTTAGTTCATCCCTCTTAGGGGGGATCTCACATCTAGGGGGAGCTTTACTCTAAAGACTGAGCTAAAGCAACTCTAATGGTGTGAACACAACAATGCTTTATGTAAAAGTGGTAACCCCACTTGTGCTTAAACAATGAGTATGACCTATGATCAAATGTTCTCATTTGACTCCTAAGTCAATATACTCATATATAGATACCTAGTCATCGCCAATTGTTTGATAGATGCTAGAATTGGTTGTGCATGTTTTGCCATATGTTTCTTTTGCCATTTTATTGTGTGAGCATGTCGTTTGCATATTTTACTCATTCAAGGACATCCACTTGTTGTTTTGTTTGTTTGCTTCCTTTTTCTTTTGCCAAGTGGATGGACAAGAATGCCTAAGAACCTTCTCTAGCTATCTATGCTTTTCTCGTCTCAAACTCTATTCATGCTACATCACAAAGTTTGATCAAGTCAGATTCAAACCACTCCGTGTGAGGAGCACTCGGAGTCCACGATTCGTCATAGACTTAAACTTCCAAAACCTCTTTGTGCATTTCGGTCTGACCGGGAAATCCATTTCGGTCAAACCGAGTTCACTAAGTTGATCCAGGTTTTCATCTCAGTGCAACCGATTTGAACACTTCGGTCACACCGAGTTGCAGCAACCGCTAGCGATTCTGCAATCTTGGTGCCAGCGAGTTGTTCCACTCGGTCATGCCAACAGGGTCGGGATATAAATACCCACGGGTGAGATTTTGGAAATTACTTCAAATCCTCTCAGCCCGCGGGTCCTGCTCTGCCCCCTCGGGTCTCCGGATCATATTCTCGCTGCCAACGACCTCCCGTCATTGGATTCTGCCGCCGTCGACGGATTTTACTCCGCCGTCGCCGCCGTAGTGAACACTCGCCGTTTTAGGGTACGTGTTTGACCCCTTGTGCTATCATTTTCACTCCGATTCCTAGCACAAGGACAATGCCATGTTTCTTGCCACGAATGAGATTAATCTATCCAGCTAAATCTTCCTTAGGTCCAGATGGATTCGAAAATTTTAGGGTTAGCTCTCCACAGAACTCATCTCGGACCGATCGAAGTGTAGAAATCGGTCTCACCGATTCGGCTTAGGCCATTGCACATGCGCTTTTCGGTCTGACCGAAACGTGCAAATCGGTGTGACCAAGTTCAGGATTCTGTGAAACCCTAGCAATCTCGATGCCACCAAACTATGACTCGGTCCAACCGAGTTCACTAGTTTAGTTTCCAAGTGTTGCTTCGGTATCACCGAGTTTTTCAATTCGGTAGCTCTGAGATCACTTCTGTAGAGAACTAAAACTAAGCTTTTTGACTCAATTTGTTTTGCAAAACCTTTGTACTTTGTGATGCTCATCTACTCTACCTCATCTACAACCTATTCACAGGGTCTGCTGACAGTTTGCCTGCAAGATGTCTGACCAGAGTGACAGCCATAACAGGTCTGAACAGCAAGAGCAGTTGAGTGATGGGCACTAGTCCCTCCAGCAGCTATGATGAGGGCAGCAGGAGCACACCTAGTAACTTGCCCAAGGCAGCTACTAGAACAAGGAAGAAGAGAACTTCTGATTCAGAGGATGAAGACTATGTTGTAGCTGAGGATGAGGCCACTTCCAAGAATAAGGTGGTGAAGGAAGAGTTTGGCACTGCTGCATCAACTAGGCCAGGCATGAACAGAAAGGCACCAGCTAGGAGAGTGCCTACATCCAAGCCAAGGAAAGTTGCCACAGGTGAAACTATGAAGTTCACCATTGAATCTGAAGAAGAGGCAGCTGGTGAGGACAAGAAGAAGAAGAGGGCAAGAACAACAACAGCCAAAGTACTTGGAAAATCTTCAATGGTGATATCTGATGATGAAGAGGAAGAGGATGCTGCTCCAGCACCTAAGGCTCAACAGCTCATGGGAGATGCTATTAAGTCAGGGGCTACCGCTAAGCCCAAAACTGCTTCCAAAGCTGTTGCTCTAGTTCCCAAGACTGCACCCAAGAGGAGTACCAGGAACATACCTGCTGAGGAGAAGAACAAGGCCCCATTGCCTGAAGCTGAAGAAGAGGAAGCTGAAGCCCAAGTGCTAAGGAAGCTAAAGCCAAATATCCCAGACCACAATGATGCACATCCTGTTGCAGAGGATATGAGGATCAGGAAGGATGCATGACTGAGACAGTGGAGGAAGGCTGACCCATATGTTGTAAGGAGGAGAGCTGTTGTGGATTACAGGTTCCATACAAAGGAACAACAAGATTTCTATGAGACAATCCTGCTTGACAAGAAGCCCATAGTGTGTGACATGAGATGGGTTGACTGGACCTACATCAGCGAAAATGAAGATCACATCCCAGGTGTCTTTGACAGCTTCAAGGCTTGTGAAGTGGACAAGTTTGTTGGCCAAAAGCTCACAAAGTGGAATGATGAGCTGATCATGCAATTCTACTCTACTGCTCATTTCTATCAAGATGGCAGAATTGTATGGATGTCAGAGGGTACTAGGTACCAGTCTACAGTTAATGAGTGGGCTAGATTGATCAATGCCCCAGAAGCTCATGAAGATGACTTGGATGTGTATGCCAAGAAGAATAAAGATCATAACTCCATGGTAGGCATGTACAAGGAGATTCCAGATGCAGACCTGGAGACACGCAAGTTTGGCTCAGTGAAGCACTTGCTGTCAGGGCTGCCAACTATCAATACCATTCTGAGGCACACTCTGTTGCCAAAATCTGGAGATCATAGAATGATAAGAGGACACTCCATCAACTTGCTCCATATATTTGATGTCCCTCAAAAGTTCAAAGTGATGAGTTTGATTGTGGAAACAATCAAGAGGACAGCTGCAGATCAGAAGAGATCTTGTGGGTATGCTCCACAAATTCAGGTGCTCATCAACTCCCAAATGTGCACAGGCACATATCTGTTAGACAAGGAGCATTTACCCCTCAGGCCAGACTTTGAGGATAACATTGTTGTCATGAATGAGGAAGATCCTTCCTCGGGGCAAGAACATGAGAAGAGAGGGAAGGCAAGGGTAGAGAAAGCTGCAAAGATGCCAACAGCTAAAGAGGCATCTTAGGTGTTCTTGAAGAGCAAACAAGATCAGCTTGGATATCTGATCCAATCCACCTTGAGGATTGAGAAGGGCTTGACCACCCTGATTCAAAACCTGGAGAGCTTGGAGAGGATCATTGAGCAGAAATTCTATGATCTTGATGTCAAGGTAACTGAGATTCAGTCAGTGGTTGAGCAACTTTAGGAGGAAGTGGAGGAGAAGAAGGGCAAGTCTACTACAGATGCCTTCACTAGAGTGCCCAGAAGTCAGAGGTCTGCTACAGTGCATGTCCCAGATACAAGAGCTACTACATCTGCATTAGCAGCCACAGCTTCAGTACCACCAGCTCCAACAGCCACTCCACCAGCTTCAGCTACATCTACAGAAGCTTTCATCCTTGGAGTCATCTCTACGCCACCTCATGAAGACCAAGCCTGAGAGAAGCATAACACTATGCATATTTTTTACTTTTTGGTAACTTGTTGCCAAAGGGGGAGAAATATGTATAGATCATAGTCTTCGAGAGAGAGAGAGTGAGTTGCTTTTTTTCTCTCTTTGCATTTTATTTACTTGAACTTTATTGTGTGTTTGCTTGATACACTATGTCTTTTGTGAGATACTTGTATGATCATGTGTTTGATCATATGCTACCTTAATGTGTGCTTGAATGATATTATCCTTCATATCCATTTATGATCATTCACTTTGCTTGGTGATGAGTGCATGTTATCAATTGTTATCATTTTGAGCGCTCCACCAAGATGTATGTGACATAGAAGAGTGACCCGTGATCCTAACACATTGTGCATTTGCAGTCCAAAGCAAATTTTAAATAATGCAGAAATTTAGGGGGAGCTCTTGTTTGTCACATACTTCTCAAAGCGACAATGTATTTCAATCTTATTATCATTTGTCAAAGCTTTGATCTATATGTTGTCATCAATTACCAAAAAGGGGGAGATTGAAAGTACAACTATCCCGGGGTGGTTTTGGTAATGATTAACAACATATAGCTCACTGAACTAATGCCATTACAAGATAAATATTTCAGGAAAGTTCAATGGTTGGCATGGCATGGATAAGGAATGTGGACCCCTCAAAATGCTAAGGAAAAAATATTGGCTCAGGCTCTACAGTCCAAGACTCTACATTTTCTATTTTAGTGATCCAAGATCACCTTGAGTCTATAGGAAAGCCAATACTATTAAAAGGGGATGAGGTGTTGCTTAATGGCTTGCTTGCTCAAAATGCTTAGTGATATGCTCAAAAAGCCCTCAACCACTTTCTCATATCCACATATGTCCCAAACCAAAAGTTAAACTCGGCCCCACCGATTTGATCCATCCGGCGCCACCGAGTTCATTTGACATAGCCACTGCCAGAAACCCTATTCACTTCGGTCTCACCGATAGGGATCTCGGTCTCACCAAGATGGAGTTGCAAACTCTCTGTTTCCCTTCGTAACGTTTCGGTCTAACCGAGATGAGCGATCGGTCCCACCGAGTCTGCAATGCAAACTCCCTTTTTCCTTTTCGTAATGCTTCGGTCCCACCGAGACGAGCGAATCGGCCCCACCGAGTTTGCCTGACCAACTCTCTATTAGCTTATTACCAAAGTCGGTCCAACCGAGTTTGAGTAATCGGTCCAACCGATATTACATTCTGTTGGGGAACGTAGTAATTTCAAAATTTTCCTACGCACATGCAAGATCATGGTGATGATATAGCAACGAGAGGGGAGAGTGTTCGTCCATGTACCCTCGTAGACCATAAGCGGAAGCGTTATGACAACGCGGTTGATGTAGTCGTACGTCTTCACGATCCGACCGATCCAAGTACCGAACGTACGGCACCTCCGAGTTCAGCACACGTTCAGCTCGATGACGATCCCCGGACTCCGATCCAGCAAAGTGTCGGGGATGAGTTCCGTCAGCACGACGGCGTGGTGATGATGTTGATGTTCTACCGGCGCAGGGCTTCGCCTAAACTCCACGACGATATGAGCAAGGTGGAATATGGTGGAGGGGGGCACCGCACACGGCTAAGGAACGATCCGTAGATCAACTTGTGTGTCTATGGGGTGCCCCCTGCCCCCGTATATAAAGGAGGGAGGGAGGAGGAGGCCGGCCCTCTCTATGGCGCGCCATGGGGAGTCCTACTCCCACCGGGAGTAGGATTCCCCCTTTCCTAGTCCAACTAGGAACCCTTCCATGTAGTAGGAGTAGGAGAGAAGGAAAGGGAAGAGAGAAGGAGAAGGAAGGAAGGGGGCGCCCCCCCTCCCTAGTCCAATTCGGACTAGTTCAAGGGGAGGGGTGCGGCCACCCTTTTGGCCCTTTCTCTCCTTTCCCGCAGGGCCCAATAAGGCCCAATACTTCTCCCCAGCGAATTCCCGTAACTCTCCGGTACTCTGAAAAATACCCGAATCACTCGAAACCTTTCCGAACTCCGAATATAGTCGTCCAATATATCGATCTTTACGTCTCGACCATTTCGAGACTCCTCGCCATGTCCCCGATCTCATCCGGGACTCCGAACTCCTTCGGTACATCAAAACTCATAAACTCATAATATAACTGTCATCGAAACCTTAAGCGTGCGGACCCTACGGGTTCGAGAACTATGTAGACATGACCTAGAACTATTCTCGGTCAATAACCAATAGCGGGACCTGGATGCCCATATTGGCTCCTACATATTCTACGAAGATCTTTATCGGTCAAACCGCATAACAACATACGTTGTTCCCTTTGTCATCGGTATGTTACTTGCCCGAGATTCGATCGTCGGTATCCAATACCTAGTTCAATCTCGTTACCGGCAAGTCTCTTTACTCGTTCCGTAATACATCATCTCATAACTAACTCATTAGTTACATGCTTGCAAGGCTTAGGTGATGAGTATTACCGAGAGGGCCCAGAGATACCTCTCCGACAATCAGAGTGACAAATCCTAATCTCGAATTATGCCAACCCAACATGTACCTTCGGAAACACCTGTAGAGCACCTTTATAATCACCCAGTTACGTTGTGACGTTTGGTAGCACACAAAGTGTTCTTCCGGTAAACGGGAGTTGCACAATCTCATAGTTGCAGGAACTTTGTATAAGTCATGAAGAAAGCAATAGCAGTATACTAAACGATCAAGTGCTAGGCTAACTGAATGGGTCATGTCAATCACATCATTCTCCTAATGATGTGATCCCGTTAATCAAATGACAACTCTTTTGTCCATGGCTAGGAAACATAACCATCTTTGATAAACGAGCTAGTCAATTAGAGGCATACTAGTGACACTATGTTTGTCTATGTATTCACACATGTATTATGTTTCCGGTTAATACAATTCTAGCATGAATAATAAACATTTATCATGAAACAAGGAAATAAATAATAACTTTATTATTGCCTCTAGGGCATATTTCCTTCAGTCTCCCACTTGCACTAGAGTCACTAATCTAGTTCACATCGCCATGTGATTTAACACCAATATTCATATTTGTATATGATTAACACCCATAGTTCACATCATCATGTGACCAACATCCAAAGGGTTTACTAGAGTCAATAATCTAGTTCACATCGTTATGTGATTAACACCCAAAGAGTACTAAGGTGTGATCATGTTTTGCTCGTGAGAGAAGCTTAGTCAACGGGTCTGTCACATTCAGAGCCGTATGTATTTCACAAATATTTTATGTCCACAATGCTCTGTACGGAGCTACTCTAGCTAATTGCTCCCACTTTCAATATTTATCCAGGTTGAGACTTAGAGTCATCTGGATTGGTGTAAAAGCTTGCATCGTTGTAACCTTTTACGACAGGCTCTTTTATTACCTCCATAATCGAGAAACATCTCCTTAGTCTTCACTAAGGATATTCTTGACCAATGTCCAGTGATCTACTCCTAGATCACTATTGTACTCCCTTGCCAAATTCAGAGCAAGGTATACAATAGGTCTGGTACATAACATAGCATACTTTATAGAACCTATGACTGAGGCATAGGGAATGACTTTCATTCTCTTTTCTATTTGCTGCCGTGGTCGGGATTTGAGTCTTACTCAATTTCACACCTTTGTAACACAGGCAAGAACTCTTTCTTTGACTGTTCCATTTTGAACTATTTCAAAATCTTGCTAAGGTATGTACTCATTGAAAATCTTATCAAGCGTCTTGATCTATCTCAATAGATCTTGATGCTCAATATGTAAGTAGCTTTTACTGAGGTCTTTTCTTTTTAAAGAACTCCTTTAAAACACTCCTTTATGCTTTGCAGAAAAATTCTACATCATTTCTGATCGACAATATGTCACTCACATATACTAATCAGAAAGGCTGTAGTGTTCCCACTCACTTTCTTGTAAATACAGGCCTTTCCAAAAGTCTGTATTAAACCATATGCTTTGATCAACTCATCAAAACGTATATTCCAACTCCGAGATGCTTGCACCAGTCCATTGATGGATTGCTGGAGCTTGCACACTTTGTTAGCATCTTTAGGATTGACAAAAACTTTCTGGTTGCATCATATACAACTCTTCTTTAATAAATCCATTAAGGAATGCAGTTTTGACATCCATTTGCCAAATTTCATAAAATGTGGCAATTGCTAACATGATTCGAACAGACTTAAGCATCGATACGAGTGAGAAAATCTCATCATATTCAACCCCTTGAACTCGTTGAAAACCTTTTGCAACAAGTCGAGCTTAATGGATAGTAACACTACTATCAGTGTCCGTCTTCCTCTTGAAGATCCATTTATTTAACATGGCTTGCTGATCATCGAGCAAGTCTTTGTTCTCATACATGGATCTAATCTCAGATTTTATGGCCTTGAGCCATTTCGCAGAATCTGGGCTCATCATCGCTTCCTCATAGTTCGTAGGTTCATCATGGTCTAGTAACATGAATTCCAGAACAGGATTACCGTACCACTCTGGTTCGGACTGTACTTTGGAAGACCTACGAGGTTCTGTAGTAACTTGATCTGAAGTTTCATGATCATCATCATTAGCTTCCTCACTAATTGGTGTAGGAATCACTAGAACTGATTTCTGTGATGAACTACTTTCCAATTCGGGAGAAGGTACAAATTACCTTATCAAGCTCTACTTGCCTCCCACTCACTTCTTTCGAGAGAAACTCCTTCTCTAGAAAGGATCCATTGTTAGCAACGAATGTTTTGCCTTCGGATCTGTGATAGAAGGAGTACCCAACAGTTTCCTTTGGGTATTCTATGAAGACGCACTTCTCCGATTTGGGTTTGAGCTTATCAGGTTGAAAACCTTTTTCATATAAGCATCGCAACTCCAAACTTTTAAGAAATGACAGCTTAGGTTTACTGCTAAACCATAGTTCATACGGTGTCATCTCAACGGATTTAGATGGTGCCCTTTTAACGTGAATGCAACTGTCTCTAATGCATAACCCCAAAACAATAGTGGTAAATCAGTAAGAGACATCATAGATCGCACCATATCCAATAAAGTGCGGTTACGATGTTCGGACACACCATAACGTTGTGGTGTTCCAGATGGCGTGAGCTGTGAAACTATTCCACATTGTTTTATATGAAGGCCAAACTCGTAACTCAAATATCGTCTCTGCGATCAGATCGCAGAAACTTTTATTTTCTTGTTACGATGATTTTTCCACTTCACTCTGAAATTCTTTGAACCTTTCAACTATCTCAGACTTATGTTTCATCAAGTAGATATACCAATATCTGCTCAAATCATCTTGTGAAGGTCAGAAAATAACGATACTTGCCACGAGCATCATACTCATTGGTCTGCATACATCAGTATGTATTATTTCCAACAAGTCAGTAGCTCGTTCCATTGTTCCGAAGAACGGAGTTTTAGTCATCTTGCCCAAAAGGCACGGTTCGCAAGCATCAAATGATTCATAACCAAGTGATTCCGAAAATCCATCTTTATGAAGTTTCTTCATGCGCTTTACACCGATATGACTCAAACGGCAGTGCCACAAATAAGTTGCACTATCATTATTAACTTTGCATCTTTTGGCATCAATATTATGAATATGTGTATCACTACGATCGAGATCCAACAAACTATTTTCATTGGGTGTATGACCATTAAAGGTTTTATTCATGTAAACAGAACAACAATTATTCTCTGACTTTAAATGAATAACCGTATTGCAATAAACATGATCAAATCATATTCATGCTCAACGCAAACGCTAAATAACATTTATTTAGGTTTAACACTTATCCCGAAAGTTTAGGGAGTGTGCGATGATGATCATATCAATCTTGGAACTACTTCCAACACTCATCATCACTTCACCCTTCAACTAGTCTCTGTTTATTATGTAACTCCTGTTTTGAGTTACTAATCTTAGCAACCGAACAAGTATCAAATACTCAGGGGCTACTATAAACACTAGCAAGGCACACATTAATAACCTGTATATCAAATATACCCTTGTTCACATTGCCATCCTTCTTATCTACCAAATATTCAGGGCATTTCCGCTTCCAATGACTATTTCCTTTGCAGTGTAAGCACTTAGTTTCAGGCTATGGTCCAGCTTTGGGCTTCTTCGCACGAGTGACAACTTGCTTGTCTTTCCACTTGAAGTTCCCCTTTCTTTCCCTTTGCCCTTTTCTTGAAACTAGTGATCTTGTCAACCATCAACACTTGATGCTCTTTCTTGATTTCTACCTTCGTCGATTTCAACATCACGAAGAGCTCGGGAATCGTTTTCGTCATCCCTTGCATACTATAGTTCATCACGAAGTTCTAGTAACTTAGTGATGGTGACTAGAGAATTCTGTCAATCACTATCTTATCTAGAAGATTAACTCCCACTTGATTCAAGCGATTGAAGTACTCAGACAATCTGAGCACATGCTCACTAGTTGAGCGATTCTCCTCCATCTTTTAGCTTTAGAACTTGTTGGAGACTTCATATCTCTCAACTCGGGTATTTGCTGGAAATATTAACTTCAACTCCTGGAACATCTCATATGGTCCATGACGTTCAAAATGTCTTTGAAGTCCCGATTCTAAGCCGTTTAAGCATGGTGCACTAAACTATCAAGTAGTCATCCTTTTGAGCTAGCCAAACGTTCATAACGTCTGCATCTGCTCCTGCAATAGGTTTGTCACCTAGCGGTGCATTAAGGACATAATTCTTCTGTGCAGCAATGAGGATAAACCTCAGATCACGGATCCAATCCGCATCATTGCTACTAACATCTTTCAACATAATTTTCTCTAGGAACATATCAAAATAAACATATGAAAGCAACAACGCAAGCTATTGATCTTACAACATAATTTGCAAAATACTACCAGGACTAAGTTTATGATAAATTTAAGTTCAATTAATCATATTACTTAAGAACTCCCACTTAGACAGACATCTCTCTAGTCATCTAAGTGATTACATGATCCAAATCAACTAAACCACGACCGATCATCACGTGAGATGGAGTAGTTTTCAATGGTGAACATCACTATGTTGATCATATCTACTATATGATTCACGCTCGACCTTTCGGTCTCCGTGTTCCGAGGCCATATCTGCATATGCTAGGCTCGTCAAGTATAACCTGAGTATTCCGCGTGTGCAAAACTGGCTTGCACCCGTTGTAGATGGACGTAGAGCTTATCACACCCGATCATCACGTGGTGTCTGGGCACGACGAACTTTGGCAATGGTGCATACTCAGGGAGAACACTTCTTGATAATTTTAGTGAGAGATCATCTTAAAATGCTACCGTCAATCAAAGCAAGAATAAGATGTATAATAGATAAACATCATATGCAATCAAAATATGTGACATGATATGGCCATGATCATCTTGCGCCTTTGATCTCCATATCCAAAGTACTGTCATGATATCTATCGTCACCGGCACGACACCATGATCTTCATCATCTTGATCTATATCAATGTGTCATCACATGGTCGTCTCGCCAACTATTGCTCTTGCAACTATTGCTATCGCATAGCGATAAGATAAAGCAATTATTTGGCACTTGCATCTTATGCAACAAAGAGACAACCATAGAGCTTCTGCCAGTTGCCGATAACTTCAACAAAACATGATCATCTCATACAACAACTTATATCTCATCACGTCTTGACCATATCACATCACAACATGCCCTGCAAAAACAAGTTAGACGTCCTCTACTTTGTTGTTGCAAATTTTACGTGGCTGCTACGGGCTTAGCAAGAACCGTTCTCACCTACGCATCAAATCCACAATGATAGTTTGTCAAATAGAATCCGTTTTAACCTTCGCAAGGACCGGGCGTAGCCACACTCGGTTCAACTAAAGTTGGAGAAACTGACACCCGCCAGCCACCTGTGTGCAAAGCACGTCGGTAGAACCAGTCTCGCGTAAGCGTACGCGTAATGTCGGTCCGGGCCGCTTCATCCAACAATAACGCTGAACCAAAGTATGACATGCTGGTAGGCAGTATGACTTATATCGTCCACAACTCACTTGTGTTCTACTCGTGCATATAACATCAACGCATAAAACCTGGCTCGGATGCCACTGTTGGGGAACGCAGTAATTTCAAAATTTTCCTACGCACATGCAAGATCATGGTGATGATATAGCAACGAGAGGGGAGAGTGTTCGTCCATGTACCCTCGTAGACCGTAAGCGGAAGCGTTATGACAACGCGGTTGATGTAGTCGTACGTCTTCACGATCCGACCGATCCAAGTACCGAACGTACGGCACCTCCGAGTTCAGCACACGTTCAGCTCGATGACGATCCCCGGACTCCGATCCAGCAAAGTGTTGGGGATGAGTTCCGTCAGCACGACGGCGTGGTGACGATGTTGATGTTCTACCGGCGCAGGGCTTCGCCTAAACTCCGCGACGATATGAGCGAGGTGGAATATGGTGGAGGGGGGCACCGCACACGGCTAAGGAACGATCCGTAGATCAACTTGTGTGTCTATGGGGTGCCCCCTGCCCCCGTATACAAAGGAGGGAGGGAGGAGGAGGCCGGCCCTCTCTATGGCGCGCCATGGGGAGTCCTACTCCCACCGGGAGTAGGATTCCCCCTTTCCTAGTCCAACTAGGAACCCTTCCATGTAGTAGGAGTAGGAGAGAAGGAAAGGGAAGAGAGAAGGAGAAGGAAGGAAGGGGGCGCCCCCCCTCCCTAGTCCAATTCGGACTAGTTCAAGGGGAGGGGTGCGGCCACCCTTTTGGCCCTTTCTCTCCTTTCCCGCAGGGCCCAATAAGGCCCAATACTTCTCCCCAGCGAATTCCCGTAACTCTCCGGTACTCTGAAAAATACCCGAATCACTCGGAACCTTTCCGAACTCCGAATATAGTCGTCCAATATATCGATCTTTACGTCTCGACCATTTCGAGACTCCTCGTCATGTCCCTGATCTCATCCGGGACTCCGAACTCCTTCGGTACATCAAAACTCATAAACTCATAATATAACTGTCATCGAAACCTTAAGCGTGCGGACCCTACGGGTTCGAGAACTATGTAGACATGACCTAGAACTATTCTCGGTCAATAACCAATAGCGGGACCTGGATGCCCATATTGGCTCCTACATATTCTACGAAGATCTTTATCGGTCAAACCGCATAACAACATACGTTGTTCCCTTTGTCATCGGTATGTTACTTGCCCGAGATTCGATCGTCGGTATCCAATACCTAGTTCAATCTCGTTACCGGCAAGTCTCTTTACTCGTTCCGTAATACATCATCTCATAACTAACTCATTAGTTACATGCTTGCAAGGCTTAGGTGATGAGTATTACCGAGAGGGCCCAGAGATACCTCTCCGACAATCGGAGTGACAAATCCTAATCTCGAATTATGCCAACCCAACATGTACCTTCGGAAACACCTGTAGAGCACCTTTATAATCACCCAGTTACGTTGTGACGTTTGGTAGCACACAAAGTGTTCTTCCGGTAAACGGGAGTTGCACAATCTCATAGTTGCAGGAACTTTGTATAAGTCATGAAGAAAGCAATAGCAGTATACTAAACGATCAAGTGCTAGGCTAACTGAATGGGTCATGTCAATCACATCATTCTCCTAATGATGTGATCTCGTTAATCAAATGACAACTCTTTTGTCCATGGCTAGGAAACATAACCATCTTTGATAAACGAGCTAGTCAAGTAGAGGCATACTAGTGACACTATGTTTGTCTATGTATTCACACATGTATTATGTTTCCGGTTAATACAATTCTAGCATGAATAATAAACATTTATCATGAAATAAGGAAATAAATAATAACTTTATTATTACCTCTAGGGCATATTTCCTTCACATTCTACCCTAACCCTAATGATATCGGTCCCACGACATGTCGGTCCTGTTGGAAATATGCCCTAGAGGCAATAATAAAAGTATTATTATATTTCCTTGTTCATGATAATTGTCTTTTATTCATGCTATAACTGTATTATCCGGAAATCGTAATACAGGTGTGAATACATAGACCACAATATGTCCCTAGTGAGCCTCTAGTTGAGTAGCTCGTTGTGATCAACAGATAGTCATGGTTTCCTGGCTATGGACATTGGATGTCGTTGATAACGGGATCACATCATTAGGAGAATGATGTGATGGACAAGACCCAATCCTAAGCATAGCACAAAGATCGTGTAGTTCATTTGCTAGAGCTTTTCCAATGTCAAGTATCTCTTCCTTAAACCATGAGATCGTGTAACTCCCGGATACCGTAGGAGTGCTTTGGGTGTATCAAACGTCACAACGTAACTGGGTGACTATAAAGGTGCACTACAGGTATCTCCGAAAGTGTCTGTTGGGTTGACACGGATCGAGACTGGGATTTGTCACTCCGTGTAAACGGAGAGGTATCTCTGGGCCCACTCAGTAGGACATCATCATAATGTGCACAATGTGACCAAGGGGTTGATCACGGGATGATGTGTTGCGGAACGAGTAAAGAGACTTACCGGTAACGAGATTGAACAAGGTATCGGTATACCGACGATCGAATCTCGGGCAAGTAAAATACCGCTAGACAAAAGGAATTGTATACGGGATCGACTGAGTCCTTGACATCGTGGTTCATCTGATGAGATCATCTTGGAACATGTGGGAGCCAACATGGGTATCCAGATCCCGCTGTTGGTTATTGACCGGAGAACGTCTCGGTCATGTCTACATGTCTCCCGAACCCGTAGGGTCTACACACTTAAGGTTCGATGACGCTAGGGTTATAAAGGAAGTTTGTATGTGGTTACCGAATGTTGTTCGGAGTCCCGGATGAGATCCCGGACGTCACGAGGAGTTCCGGAATGGTCCGGAGGTAAAGATTTATATATGGGAAGTCCTGTTTTGGTCACCGGAAAAGTTTCGGGTTTTATCGGTAACGTACCGGGACCACCGGGAGGGTCCCGGGGGTCCACCAAGTGGGGCCACCGGCCCCAGAGGGCTGCATGGGCCAAGTGTGGGAGGGAACCAGCCCCAGGTGGGCTGGTGCGCCCCCCCACCAAGGCCCAAGGTGCCTAGGGTTTGGGGAGGGGGCGCCCCACCTTGCTTGGGGGGCAAGTTTCCCCCTCTCCACCCCTTGGCCGCCCCCCTAGATGGGATCTAGGGCTGGCCGCCGCCCCCTAGGGTGGAAACCTAGGTGGGGGCGCAGCCCCCTCTCCCCCTATATATATTGGAGGCATAGGAGCAGCCCAACACATGAGTTTCTTCTCCTGTTGGCGCAGCCATACCTCTCTCCCTTCTCCTCATATCTCGCGGTGCTTGGCGAAGCCCTGCTGGACTACCACGCTCCTCCATCACCACCATGCCGTTGTGCTGCTGCTGGATGGAGTCTTCCTCAACCTCTCCCTCTCTCCTTGCTGGATCAAGGCGTGGGAGACGTCACCGGGCTGTACGTGTGTTGAACGCGGAGGTGCCGTCCGTTCGGCACTAGGATCTCCGGTGATTTGGATCACGACGAGTGTTGGGGAACATAGTAATTTCAAAAATTTCCTATGCACACACAAGATCATGGTGATGATATAGCAACGAGAGGGGAGAGTGTTCGTCCACATACCCTCGTAGACCGTAAGCGGAAGCGTTATGACAACGCGGTTGATGTAGTCGTACGTCTTCACGATCCGACCGATCCAAGCACCGAACGTACGGGGCCTCCGAGTTCAGCACACGTTCAGCTCGATGACGATCTCCGGCCTCCGATCCAGCCGAGCTCCGGAGATGAGTTCCATCAGCATGATGGCGTGGTGACGATGTTGATGCTCTACCGGCGCAGGGCTTCGCCTAAGCTTCGCGACGATATGACCGAGGTGGAATATGGTGGAGGGGGGCACCGCACACGGCTAAGGAATGATCCGTAGATCAACTTGTGTGTCTATGGGGTGCCCCCTGCCCCCGTATATAAAGGAGGGAGGGAGGAGGAGGCCGGCCCTAGGAGGGGCGCGCCATGGGGAGTCCTACTCCCACCCGGAGTAGGATTCCCCCTTTCCTAGTCCAACTAGGGGTCCTTCCATGTAGTAGGAGTAGGAGACTAGGAAGGGGAAGAGAGAAGGGAAGGAAGGAGGGGGTGCGGCCCCTCCCCCTAGTCCAATTCGGACTAGGCCTTGGGGGGGCGCGCGGCCTGCCCTAGGCAGCCCCTCTCTCTTTCCCGCAGGGCCCAATAAGGCCCAATACTTCTCCCCGGCGAATTCCCGTAACTCTCCGGTACTCCGAAAAAGACCCGAATCACTCGGAACCTTTCCGAACTCCGAATATAGTCGTCCAATATATCGATCTTTACGTCTCGACCATTTCGAGACTCCTCGTCATGTCCCCGATCTCATCCGGGACTCCGAACTCCTTCGGTACATCAAAACTCATAAACTCATAATATAACTGTCATCGAAACCTTAAGCGTGCGGACCCTACGGGTTCGAGAACTATGTAGACATGACCTAGAACTATTCTTGGTCAATAACCAATAGCGGGACCTGGATGCCCATATTGGCTCCTACATATTCTACGAAGATCTTTATCGGTCAAACCGCATAACAACATACGTTGTTCCCTTTGTCATCGGTATGTTACTTGCCCGAGATTCGATCGTCGGTATCCAATACCTAGTTCAATCTCGTCACCGGCAAGTCTCTTTACTCGTTCTGTAATGCATCATCCCGTAACCAACTCATTGGTCACATTGCTTGCAAGGCTTATAATGATGTGCATTACCGAGAGGGCCCAGAGATACCTCTCCGACAATCGGAGTGACAAAACCTAATCTCGAAATACGCCAACTCAACATGTACCTTCGGAGACACCTGTAGTACTCCTTTATAATCACCCAGTTACGTTGTGACGTTTGGTAGTAACCAAAGTGTTCCTCCGGTAAACGGGAGTTGCATAATCTCATAGTTACAGGAACATGTATAAGTCATGAAGAAAGCAATAGCAACATACTAAACGATCAAGTGCTAGGCTAACGGAATGGGTCATGTCAATCACATCATTCTCCTAATGATGTGATCCCGTTAATCAAATGACAACTCATGTCTATGGTTAGGAAACATAACCATCTTTGATAAACGAGCTAGTCAAGTAGAGGCATACTAGTGACACTATGTTTGTCTATGTATTCACACATGTATTATGTTTCCGGTTAATACAATTCTAGCATGAATAATAAACATTTATCATGATATAAGGAAATAAATAATAACTTTATTATTGCCTCTAGGGCATATTTCCTTCAACGAGTACGACTCCTTCAACCCCGTTCTCTTGAACGCTTCCGCTTAGCGATCTACAGGGGTATGTAGATGCACTCTCCTTCCCCTCATTGCTGGTTTCTCCATAGATAGATCTTGGTGACACGTAGGAAAATTTTGAATTTCTGCTACGTTCCCCAACAGTGGCATCATGAGCTAGGTCTATTGCGTAGATTCTTTGCACGAGTAGAACACAAAGTAGTTGTGGGCGTTGATTTTGTTCAATATGCTTACCGTTACTAGTCCAATCTTGTTTCGACGGTATTGTGGGATGAAGCTGTTGGGTTTCGTAGTAATTTCAAAAAATTTCCTACGCGCACACAGGATCATGTGATGCATAGCAACGAGAGGAGAGTGTTGTCTACGTACCCAACGCAGACCGACTGCGGAAGCGATGACACGACGTAGAGGAAGTAGTCGTACGTCTTCACGATCCAACCGATCAAGTACCGAAACTGCGGCACCTCCGAGTTCGAGCACACATTCAGCTCGATGACGATCCCCGGACTCCGATCCAGCAAAGTGTCGGGGAAGAGTTTCGTCAGCACGACGGCGTGGTGACGATCTTGATGAACTACAGCAGCAGGGCTTCGCCTAAACTCCGCTACAGTATTATCGAGGAATATGGTGGCAGGGGGCACCGCACACGGCTAAGGAATTGATCACGTGGATCAACTTGTGTCAACTTGTGTGTTTAGAGGTGCCCTTGCCTCAGTATATAAGGGAGCCAAGGGGGGAGAGGGGCGCCGGCCAAGGAGGAGGGCGCAGGAGGAGTCCTACTCCTACCGGGAGTAGGACTCCCCCCCCCCAATCCTATTCCAACTAGGATTCCCAAGGGGGAAAGAGGGAGAGGGGTGGCCGGCCACCTCTCCTAGTCCTAATAGGACTAGGGGAAGGGGGGAGGCGCGCAGCCCCCTTGGGCTGCCCCTTTCTCCTTTCCACTAAGGCCCATGAAGGCCCATATGGTTCCCGGGGGGTTCCGGTAACCTCCCGGTAACCCGGTAAAATCCCGATTTCACCCGGAACACTTCCGATGTCCAAACATAGACTTCCAATATATCAATCTTTATGTCTCGACCATTTCGAGACTCCTCGTCATGTCCGTGATCACATCCGGGACTCCGAACAACCTTCGGTACATCAAAAGCATAAACTCATAATATAACTGTCATCGTAACCTTAAGCGTGCGGACCCTACGGGTTCGAGAACAATGTAGACATGACCGAGACACGTCTCTGGTCAATAACCAATAGCGGGACCTGGATTCCCATATTGGCTCCTACATATTCTACGAAGATCTTTATCGGTCAGACCGCATAACAACATACGTTGTTCCCTTTGTCATCGGTATCTTACTTGCCCGAGATTCGATCGTCGGTATCCAATACCTAGTTCAATCTCGTTACCGGCAAGTCTCTTTACTCGTTCCGTAATACATCATCTCACAACTAACATATTAGTTGTAATGCTTGCAAGGCTTATGTGATGTGTATTACCGAGAGGGCCCAGAGATACCTCTCCGACAATCGGAGTGACAAATCCTAATCTCGAAATACGCCAACCCAACATCGACCATTGGAGACACCTGTAGTACTCCTTTATAATCACCCAGTTACGTTGTGACGTTTGGTAGTACCCAAAGTGTTCCTCCGGTAAACGGGAGTTGCATAATCTCATAGTCATAGGAACATGTATAAGTCATGAAGAAAGCAATAGCAACATACTAAACGATCGGGTGCTAAGCTAATGGAATGGGTCATGTCAATCAGATCATTCTACTAATGATGTGACCTCGTTTAATCAAATAACAACTCATTGTTCATGGTTAGGAAACATAACCATCTTTGATTAACGAGCTAGTCAAGTAGAGGCATACTAGTGACACTTTGTTTGTCTATGTATTCACACATGTATTATGTTTCCGGTAAATACAATTCTAGCATGAATAATAAACATTTATCATGATTATAAGGAAATAAATAATAACTTTATTATTGCCTCTAGGGCATATTTCCTTCAGTCTCCCACTTGCACTAGAGTCAATAATCTAGATTACACTGTAATGAATCTAACACCCATGGAGCTTTGGTGCTGATCATGTTTTGCTCGTGGAAGAGGCTTAGTCAACGGGTCTGCAACATTCAGATCCGTATGTATCTTGCAAATCTCTATGTCTCCCACCTGGACTAGATCCCGGATGGAGTTGAAGCGTCTCTTGATGTGTTTGGTCCTTTTGTGAAATCTGGATTCCTTTGCCAAGGCAATTGCACCAGTATTGTCACAAAAGATTTTCATTGGACCCGATGCACTAGGTATGACACCTAGATCGGATATGAACTCCTTCATCCAGACTCCTTCATTTGCTGCTTCCGAAGCAGCTATGTATTCCGCTACAACGCTTTGTTTAGAACTGCACCAACTGACAGCTCCACCGTTTAATGTAAACACGTATCCGGTTTGCGATTTAGAATCGTCCGGATCAGTGTCAAAGCTTGCATCAACGTAACCTTTTACGATGAGCTCTTTGTCACTTCCATATACGAGAAACATATCCTTAGTCCTTTTCAGGTATTTCAGGATGTTCTTGACCGCTGTCCAGTGATCCATTCCTGGATTACTTTGGTACCTCCCTGCTAAACTTATAGCAAGGCACACATCAGGTCTGGTACACAGCATTGCATACATGATAGAGCCTATGGCTGATGCATAGGGAACATCTTTCATATTCACTCTATCTTCTGCAGTGGTCGGGCATTGAGTCTTACTCAATTTCACACCTTGTAACACAGGCAAGAACCCTTTCTTCGCTTGATCCATTTTGAACTTCTTCAAAATTTTGTCAAGGTATGTGCTTTGTGAAAGTCCAATTAAGCATCTTGATCTATCTCTATAGATCTTAATGCCTAATATGTAAAACTTTTATTCAAGTATCCCTTTATGCTATCCAGAAATTCTATATCATTTCCAATCAGTAATATGTCATCCACATATAATATCAGAAATGCTACAGAGCTCCCACTCACTTTCTTGTAAATACAGGCTTCTCCGAAAGTCTGTATAAAACCAAATGCTTTGATCACACTATCAAAACGTTTATTCCAACTCCGAGAGGCTTGCACCAGTCCATAAATGGATCGCTGGAGCTTGCACACTTTGTTAGCTCCCTTTGGATCGACAAAACCTTCTGGTTGCATCATATACAACTCTTCTTCCAGAAATCCATTCAGGAATGCAGTTTTTACATCCATTTGCCAAATTTCATAATCATAAAATGCGGCAATTGCTAACATGATTCGGACGGACTTAAGCATCGCTACGGGTGAGAAGGTCTCATCGTAGTCAATTCCTTGAACTTGCCGAAAACCTTTTGCGACAAGTCGAGCTTTGTAGACAGTAACATTACCATCAGCGTCAGTCTTCTTCTTAAAAATCCATTTATTCTCAATTGCTTGCCGATCATCGGGCAAGTCAACCAAAGTCCATACTTTGTTCTCATACATGGATCCCATCTCAGATTTCATGGCTTCAAGCCACTTTACGGAATCTGGGCTCACCATCGCTTCTTCATAGTTCGTAGGTTCATCATGATCTAGTAGCATGACCTCCAGAACAGGATTACCGAACCACTCTGGTGCGGATCTTACTCTGGTTGATCTACGCGGTTCAGTAGTATCTTGATCTGAAGTTTCATGATCATTATCATTGGCTTCCTCACTAACTGGTGTAGGTGTCACTGAAACAGTTTTCTGTGATGAACTACTTTCCAGTAAGGGAGCAGGTACAGTTACCTCGTCAAGTTCTACTTTCCTCCCACTCACTTCTTTCGAGAGAAACTCCTTCTCTAGAAATGATCCATTCTTAGCAACGAATGTTTTGCCTTCGGATCTGTGATAGAAGGTGTACCCAACAGTTTCCTTTGGGTATCCTATGAAGACACATTTCTCCGATTTGGGTTCGAGCTTATCAGGTTGAAGCTTTTTCACATAAGCATCGCAGCCCCAAACTTTAAGAAACGACAACTTTGGTTTCTTGCCAAACCACAGTTCATAAGGCGTCGTCTCAACGGATTTTGATGGTTCCCTATTTAACGTGAATGCGGCCGTCTCTAAAGCATATCCCCAAAATGATAGCGGTAAATCAGTAAGAGACATCATAGATCGCACCATATCTAGTAAAGTACGATTACGACGTTCGGACACACCATTACGCTGTGGTGTTCCGGGTGGCGTGAGTTGCGAAACTATTCCACAGTTTTTCAAATGTACACCAAACTCGTAACTCAAATATTCTCCTCCACGATCAGATCGTAGAAACTTTATTTTCTTGTTACGATGATTTTCAACTTCACTCTGAAATTCTTTGAACTTTTCAAATGTTTCAGACTTATGTTTCATTAAGTAAATATACCCATATCTGCTTAAATCATCTGTGAAGGTGAGAAAATAACGATACCCGCCACGAGCCTCAATATTCATCGGGCCACATACATCGGTATGTATGATTTCCAACAAATCTGTTGCTCTCTCCATAGTACCGGAGAACAGTGTTTTAGTCATCTTGCCCATGAGGCACGGTTCGCATGTACCAAGTGATTCATAATCAAGTGGTTCCAAAAGTCCATCGGTATGGAGTTTCTTCATGTGCTTTATACCGATATGACCTAAACGACAGTGCCACAAATAAGTTGCACTTTCATTATCAACTCTGCATCTTTTGGCTTCAACATTATGAATATGTGTATTACTACTATCGAGATTTAATAAAAATAGACCACTCTTCAAGGGTGCATGACCATAAAAGATATTACTCATATAAATAGAACAACCATTATTCTCTGATTTAAATGAATAACCGTCTCGCATTAAACAAGATCCAGATATAATGTTCATGCTCAACGCTGGCACCAAATAACAATTACTTAGGTCTAATATTAATCCCGAAGGTAGATGTAGAGGTAGCGTGCCGACTGCGATCACATCGACTTTGGAACCGTTTCCCATGCGCATCGTCACCTCGTCCTTTGCCAGTGCCCGCTTATTCTGTAGTCCCTGTTTCGAGTTGCAAATATTAGCAACAGAACCAGTATCAAATACCCAGGTGCTACTGCGAGCTCTAGTAAGGTACACATCAATAACATGTATATCACATATACCTTTGTTCACCTTGCCATCCTTCTTATCCGCCAAATACTTGGGGCAGTTCCGCTTCCAGTGACCAGTCTGCTTGCAGTAGAAGCACTCAGTTTCAGGCTTAGGTCCAGACTTGGGTTTCTTCTCTTGAGCAGCAACTTGCTTGCCGTTCTTCTTGAAGTTCCCCTTTTTCTTCCCTTTGCCCTTTTTCTTGAAACTAGTGGTCTTGTTAACCATCAACACTTGATGCTCCTTCTTGATTTCTACCTCCGCAGCTTTCAGCATTGCGAAGAGCTCGGGAATAGTCTTGTTCATCCCTTGCATATTATAGTTCATTACGAAGCTCTTGTAGCTTGGTGGCAGTGATCGGAGAATTCTGTCGATGACGCAATCATCCAGAAGATTAACTCCCAATTGAATCAAGTGATTATTATACCCAGACATTTTGAGTATATGCTCACTGACAGAACTGTTCTCCTCCATCTTGCAGCTATAGAACTTATTGGAGACTTCATATCTCTCAATCCGGGCATTTGCTTGAAATATTAACTTCAACTCCTGGAACATCTCATATGCTCCATGACGTTCAAAACTTCGTTGAAGTCCCGATTCTAAGCCGTAAAGCATGGCACACTGAACTATCGAGTAGTCATCAGCTTTGCTCTGCCAGACGTTCATAACATCTGGCGTTGCTCCAGCAGCAGGCCTGGCACCCAGCGGTGCTTCCAGGACGTAATTCTTCTGTGCAGCAATGAGGATAATCCTCAAGTTACGGACCCAGTCCGTGTAATTGCTACCATCATCTTTCAACTTTGCTTTCTCAAGGAATGCATTAAAATTCAACGGAACAACAACACGAGCCATCTATCTACAATCAACATAAACAAGCAAGATACTATAAGGTACTAAGTTCATGATAAATTTAAGTTCAATTAATCATATTACTTAAGAACTCCCACTTAGATAGACATCCCTCTAATCTTCTAAGTGATTACGTGATCCAAATCAACTATACCATGACCGATCATCACGTGAGATGGAGTAGTTTTCAATGGTGAACATCATTTATGTTGATCATATCTACTATATGATTCACGCTCGACCTTTCGGTCTCCGTGTTCCGAGGCCATATCTGCATATGCTAGGCTCGTCAAGTTTAACCTGAGTATTCTGCGTGTACAAAAACTGGCTTGCACCCGTTGTAGATGGACGTAGAGCTTATCACACCCGATCATCACGTGGTGTCTGGGCACGACGAACTTTGGCAACGGTGCATACTCAGGGAGAACACTTCTTGATAATTTAATGAGAGATCATCTTATAATGCTACCGTCAATCAAAGCAAGATAAGATGCATAAAAAGATAAACATCACATGCAATCAATATAAGTGATATGATATGGCCATCATCATCTCGTGCTTGTGATCTCCATCTCCGAAGCACCGTCATGATCACCATCGTCACCAGCGCGACACCTTGATCTCCATCGTAGCATCGTTGTCGTCTCGCCAATCTTATGCTTTCACGACTATCACTACCGTTTAGCAATAAAGTAAAGCATTACATCGCGATTGCATTGCATACAATAAAGCGACAACCATATGGCTCCTGCCAGTTGCCGATAACTTGGTTACAAAACATGATCATCTCATACAATAAAATTCAGCATCATGCCTTGACCATATCACATCACAACATGCCCTGCAAAAACAAGTTAGACGTCCTCTACTTTGTTGTTGCATGTTTTACGTGGCTGCTACGGGCTTAAGTAAGAACCAATCTCACCTACACATCAAAACCACAACGATAGTTTGTCAAATAGACTCCGTTTAAACCTTCGCAAGGACCGGGCGTAGCCATACTTGGTTCAACTAAAGTTGGAGAGACAGTCGCCCGCAAGCCATCTCTGTGCAAAGCACGTCGAGGGAACCGGTCTCGCGTAAGCGTACGCGTAAGGTTGGTCTGGGTCGTCTCGTCCAACAATACCGCCGAACCAAAGTATGACATGCTGGTAGGCAGTATGACTTGTATCGTCCACAACTCACTTGTGTTCTACTCGTGCATATAACATCAACATCAATAACCTAGGCTCGGATGCCACTGTTGAGTTTCGTAGTAATTTCAAAAAATTTCCTACGCGCACACAGGATCATGTGATGCATAGCAACGAGAGGAGAGTGTTGTCTACGTACCCAACACAGACCGACTGCGGAAGCGATGACACGACGTAGAGGAAGTAGTCGTACGTCTTCACGATCCAACCGATCAAGTACCAAAACTACGGCACCTCCGAGTTCGAGCACACGTTCAGCTCGATGACGATCCCCGGACTCCGATCCAGCAAAGTGTCGGGGAAGAGTTTCGTCAGCACGACGGCGTGGTGACGATCTTGATGAACTACAGCAGCAGGGCTTCGCCTAAACTCCGCTACAGTATTATCGAGGAATATGGTGGCAGGGGGCACCGCACACGGCTAAGGAATTGATCACGTGGATCAACTTGTGTCAAGTTGTGTGTTTAGAGGTTCCCTTGCCTCAGTATATAAAGGAGCCAAGGGGGGAGAGGGGCGCCGGCCAAGGAGGAGGGCGCAGGAGGAGTCCTACTCCTACCGGGAGTAGGACTCCCCCCCCCAATCCTATTCCAACTAGGATTCCCAAGGGGGAAAGAGGGAGAGGGGCGGCCGGCCACCTCTCCTAGTCCTAAGAGGACTAGGGGAAGGGGGGAGGCGCGCAGCCCCCTTGGGCTGCCCCTTTCTCCTTTCCACTAAGGCCCATGAAGGCCCATATGGTTCCCGGGGGGTTCCGGTAACCTCCCGGTAACCCGGTAAAATCCCGATTTCACCCGGAACACTTCCGATGTCCAAACATAGACTTCCAATATATCAATCTTTATGTCTCGACCATTTCGAGACTCCTCGTCATGTCCGTGATCACATCCGGGACTCCGAACAACCTTCGGTACATCAAAATGCATAAACTCATAATATAACTGTCATCGTAACCTTAAGCGTGCGGACCCTACGGGTTCGAGAACAATGTAGACATGACCGAGACACGTCTCTGGTCAATAACCAATAGCGGGACCTGGATGCCCATATTGGCTCCTACATATTCTACGAAGATCTTTATCGGTCAGACCGCATAACAACATACGTTGTTCCCTTTGTCATCGGTATGTTACTTGCCCGAGATTCGATCGTCGGTATCCAATACCTAGTTCAATCTCGTTACCGGCAAGTCTCTTTACTCGTTCCGTAATACATCATCTCACAACTAACATATTAGTTGTAATGCTTGCAAGGCTTATGTGATGTGTATTACCGAGAGGGCCCAGAGATACCTCTCCGACGATCGGAGTGACAAATCCTAATCTCGAAATACGCCAACCCAACATCGACCATTGGAGACACCTGTAGTACTCCTTTATAATCACCCAGTTACGTTGTGACGTTTGGTAGTACCCAAAGTGTTCCTCCGGTAAACGGGAGTTGCATAATCTCATAGTCATAGGAACATGTATAAGTCATGAAGAAAGCAATAGCAACATACTAAACGATCGGGTGCTAAGCTAATGGAATGGGTCATGTTAATCAGATCATTCTACTAATGATGTGACCTCGTTAATCAAATAACAACTCATTGTTTATGGTTAGGAAACATAACCATCTTTGATTAACGAGCTAGTCAAGTAGAGGCATACTAGTGACACTCTGTTTGTCTATGTATTCACACATGTATTATGTTTCCGGTAAATACAATTCTAGCATGAATAATAAACATTTATCATGATTATAAGGAAATAAATAATAACTTTATTATTGCCTCTAGGGCATATTTCCTTCAGAAGCGGCCCGGACCGACCTTACACGTACTCTTACGTGAGACAGGTTCCACCGATTGACATGCACTTGGTGCATAAGGTGGCTAGCGGGTGCCAGTCTCTCCCACTTTAGTCGGAACGGATTCGATGAAAAGGGTCCTTATGAAGGGTAAATAGAAATTGGCATATCACATGCAAACAACAATTAGAGGACGTCTAACTTGTTTATGCAGGGTATGCTATGTGATGTGATATGGCCAAGAAGAATGTGATGAATGATATGTGATGTATGAGATTGATCATGTTCTTGTAATAGGATTCACGACTTGCATGTCGATGAGTATGACAACCGGCAGGAGCCATAGGAGTTGTCTTTATTTTTTGTATGACCTGCATGTCATTGAAAAACGCCATGTAAACTACTTTACTTTATTGCTAAACGCGTTAGCCATAGAAGTAGAAGTAGTCGTTGGCGTGACAACTTCATGAAGACACGATGATGGAGATCATGATGATGGAAATCATGGTGTCAAGCCGGTGACAAGATGATCATGCAGCCCCGATGATGGAGATCAATGGAGCTATATGATATTGGCCATATCATGTCACAACTATATAATTGCATGTGATGTTTATTATGTTTATGCATCTTGTTTACTTAGGACGACGGTAGTAAATAAGATGATCCCTTACAAAATTTCAAGAAGTGTTCTCCCCTAACTGTGCACCGTTGCTACAGTTCGTCGCTTCTAAGCACCACGTGATGATCGGGTGTGATGGATTCTTACGTTCACATACAACGGGTGTAAGACAGTTTTACACAGCGAAAACACTTAGGGTTAACTTGACGAGCCTAGCATGTACAGACATGGCCTCGGAACATGGAGACCGAAAGGTCGAACACGAATCGTATGGAAGATACGATCAACATGAAGATGTTCACCGACGATGACTAGTCCGTCTCACGTGATGATCGGACACGGGCTAGTCGACTCGGATCGTGTAACACTTAGATGACCAGAGGGATGTCTATCTGAGTGAGAGTTCATAAGATGAACTTAATTATCCTGAACATAGTCAAAAGATCTTTGCAAATTATGTCGTAAGCTCGCGCTTTGGTTCCACTATTTAGATATGTTCCTAGAGAAAATATATTTGAAAGTTGACAGTAGCGATTATGCGGACAGTAGAAAGCTTATGTCCTTAATGCACCGCTCAGTGTGCTGAACCCCAAAACATCGTTTGTGGATGTTGCGAACATCGTACATACACGTTTTGATAACTACGTGATAGTTCAGTTAAAAGGTTTAGAGTTGAGGCACCAAAGATGTTTTCGAAACATTGCGGAACATATGAGATGTTTCGAGGGCTGAAATTGGGATTTCAGGCTCGTGCCCACGTCAAGAGGTATGAGACCCCCGACGATTTTCTTAGCCTGCAAACTAAGGGAGAAAAGCTCAATCGTTGAGCTTGTGCTCAGATTGTCTGAGTGCAACAATCACTTGAATCGAAAGGGAGTTGATCTTCCAGATGAGATAGTGATGTTTCTCCAAAGTCATTGCCACCAAGCTGCTAGAGCTTCGTGATGAACTATAACATATCAGGGATAGATATGATGATCCTTGAGGTATTCACGATGTTTGACACCGCGAAAGTAGAAATCAAGAAGAAGCATCAATTGTTGATGGTTGGTGAAACCACTAGTTTCAAGAAGGGCAAGGGCAAGAAGGGATACTTCATGAAACGGCAAATCAGCTGCTGCTCTAGTGAAGAAACCCAAGGTTGAACCCAAAACCCGAGACTAAGTGCTTCTGTAATAAGGGGAACAACCACTAGAGCGGAATTACCCTAGATACTTGGTAGATGAGAAGGCTGGCAAGGTCGATAGAAGTATATTGGATATGCATTATGTTAATGTGTACTTTACTAAGTACTCCTAGTAGCACCAGGGTATTAGATACCGGTTCGGTTGCTAAGTGTTAGTAACTCGAAATAAAAGCTACGGAATATACGGAGACTAGCTAAAGGTGAGCTGACGATATGTGTTGGAAGTATTTCCAAGGTTGATGTGATCAAGCATCGCACACTCCCTCTACCATCGAGATTTGGTGTTTGCGTTGAGCATAGACATGATTGGATTATGTCTGTCGCAATACGGTTATTCATTTAAGGAGAATAATGGTTACTCTATTTATTTGAATAATACCTTCAATGGTCTTGCACCTGAAACGAATGGTTTATTGAATCTCGATCATAGTGATACACATTTTCATGCCAAGAGATATAAGATAGTAATGATAGTACCACTTACTTGTGGCACTGCCATGTAAGTCATATTGGTATAAAACGCATGAAGAAGCTCCATGTTGATGGATCTTTGGACTCACTCGTTTTTGAAAAGTTTGAGACATGCGAACCACGTCTATTGGTGTATACGCATGAAGAAACTCCATGCAGATGGATCGTTTGGACTCACTTGATTTTGAATCACTTGAGATATGCAAATCATACCACATGGGCAAGATGACTAAAAGGCCTCATTTTTCAGTAAAATGGAACAAGATAGCAACTTGTTGGAAGTAACACATTTTGATGTGTGCAGTCCAATGAGTACTGAGGCATGCAGTGAATATCGTTATGTTCTTACTTCACAGATGATTCGAGTAGATGTAGAGTATATTTACTTGATGAAACACAAGTCTGAATTATTGAATGGTTCAAGTAATTTCAGAGTGAAGTTGAAGATCATCGTGACAAGAGGATGAAATGTCTATGATATGATCATAGAGATGAGTATCTGAGTTACGAGCTTTGGCACGCAATTAAGACATTGTGGAAATTGTTTCACAATTAATACCGCCTGGAACACCATAGTTTGATGGTGTGTCCGAACATCATAGTTGCACCCTATTGGATATGGTGCGTACCATGATGTCTCTTAGCGAATTACCACTATCGTTTATGGGTTAGGCATTAGAGACAACCACATTCACTTTAAATAGGGCACCACGTAATTCCGTTGAGATGACACCGTATGAACTATGGTTTAGAGAAACCTAAGCTGTCATTTCTTAAAGGTTTGGGGCTGCGACGCTTATGTGGAAAAGTTTCAGGTTGATAAGCTCGAACCCAAAGCGGATAAAATGCATCTTCATAGGACACCCAAAACAGTTGGGTATACCTCCTAATTCAGATCCGAAAGCAATAGGGATTGTTTCTTGAATCGGGTCCCATCTCGAGGAAAAGTTTGTCTCAAAAAGTTGAGTGGGAGGATGGTGGAGACTTGATATGGTTATTGAACCGTCACTACAACTAGTGTGTAGCAGGGCACAGGAAGTTGTCCCTGTGGCACCTACACCAGTTGAAGTAGAAGCTTATGATAGTGATCATGAAACTTCGGATCAAGTCACTACCGTACCTCGTAGGGTGACAAGGATGCGTACTGCTTCAGAGCTGTACAGTGATCTTGTCTAGAAGGTCATGTTGCTAGACAACAATGAACCTATGAGCTATGGAGAAGCAAAGGTGGGCCCAAAATTCTGACAAATGGTTAGAAGCCATGAAATCCGAGATAGGATCCATGTATCAGAACAAAGCATGGACTTTGGTGGACTTGCCCGATGATCGGCAAGCCGTTGAGATAAATGGATCTTTAAGAAGAAGACGGACGTGGACGGTGATGTCACCGTCTATGAAGCTCGACTTGTGGCGAAGAGTTTTTCACAAGTTCAAGGAGTTGACTACATCCGTAGCGATGCTTAAGTCCGTCGGAATCATGTTAGCATTAGCTGCATTTATGAAATCTGGCAGATGGATGTCAAAACGAGTTTCCTTACCAGTCTTCGTAAGGAAAGGTTGTATGTGATACAATCCGAAAGTTTTTTGCCGATCCTAAGGATGCTAAAAGGTATGCTGGCTCCAGTGATCCTTCTAAGGACTGGAGTAAGCATCTCGGAGTTGGAATATGTACTTTGATAAGATGATCAAAGATTTTGGGTTTATACAAATTTATGAGAAACTTGTATTTCCAAAGAAGTGAGTGGGAGCGCTATAGAATTTCTGATGAGTATATGTTGTTGACATATTGATGGTCAGAAATGACGTAGAATTTTCTGTAAAGCATATAGGGTTATTTGAAAAGTGTTTTTCAAGTGAAAACCTAGATTAAGCTACTTGAACAACAAGCATCAAGATCTATAAGATAGATCAAAAATGCTTAATGGTACTTTCAAAATGAGCACATACCTTGACATGATCTTGAAGGTGTTCAAGATGGATCAGTCAAAGAAGGAGTTCTTGCCTGAGTTCTAAGGTATGAAGTTAAGACTTAAAGCTCGACCACGGCAGAAAAGAGAGAAAGGACGAAGGTCGTCCCCTATGTTTCAGATGTAGGCTCTATAGTATGCTATGCTGTGTACCGCACCGGAAGTGTGCCTTGCCATGAGTTAGTCAAGGGATACAAGAATGATCCAGGAATGGATCATTGGACAGCGGTCAAAATTGTCCTTGGAGTAAATAAGGACATGTTTCTCGATTATGGAGGTGATAAAGAGTTCGGCGTAAAGGGTTACATCGATGCAAGCTTTAACACCTATCCGAGTGACTCTGAGTAGCAAACCGGATACGTATAGTGGAGCAACCATTTGGAATAGCTCCAAGTGGAGCGTGGAAGCAGCGTTTACAATATGACCTAAAAAATTTGCAAAGCACACACGGATCTGAAAGGTTCAGACCCGTTGACTAAAACCTCTCTCACAAGCAAAACATGATCAAACCCCAGAACTCATTTGATGATGTTGGTCACATGGCGATGTGACCTGTGAGTGTTAATCACATGGCGATGTGAACTAGATTATTGACTCTAGTGCAAGTGGGAGACTGTTGGAAATATGCCCTAGAGGCAATAATAAAAGTATTATTATATTTCCTTGTTCATGATAATTGTCTTTTATTCATGCTATAACTGTATTATCCGGAAATCGTAATACACGTGTGAATACATAGACCACAAGATGTCCCTAGTGAGCCTCTAGTTGACTAGCTCGTTGTGATCAACAGATAGTCATGGTTTCCTGGCTATGGACATTGGATGTCGTTGATAACGGGATCACATCATTAGGAGAATGATGTGATGGACAAGACCCAATCCTAAGCATAGCACAAAGATCGTGTAGTTCATTTGCTAGAGCTTTTCCAATGTCAAGTATCTCTTCCTTAGACCATGAGATCGTGTAACTCCCGGATACCATAGGAGTGCTTTGGGTGTATCAAACGTCACAATGTAACCGGGTGACTATAAAGGTGCACTACATGTATCTCCGAAAGTGTTTGTTGGGTTGACACGGATCGAGACTGGGATTTGTCACTCCGTGTAAACGGAGAGGTATCTTTGGGCCCACTCGGTAGGACATCATCATAATGTGCACAATGTGACCAACGGGTTGATCACGGGATGATGTGTTGCGGAACGAGTAAAGAGACTTGCCGGTAACGAGATTGAACAAGGTATCGGTATACCGACGATCGAATCTCGGGCAAGTAAAATACCGCTAGACAAAGGGAATTGTATACGGGATCGACTGAGTCCTTGACATCGTGGTTCATCCGATGAGATCATCGTGGAACATGTGGGAGCCAACATGGGTATCCAGATCCCGCTGTTGGTTATTGACCGGAGAACGTCTCGGTCATGTCTACATGTCTTCCGAACCCGTAGGGTCTACACACTTAAGGTTCGATGACGCTAGGGTTATAAAGGAAGTTTGTATGTGGTTACCGAATGTTGTTCGGAGTCCCGGATGAGATCCCAGACATCACGAGGAGTTCCGGAATGGTCCGGAGGTAAAGATTTATATATGGGAAGTCCTGTTTTGGTCACCGGAAAAGTTTCGGGTTTTATCGGTAACGTACCGGGACCACCGGGAGGGTCCCGGGGGTCCACCAAGTGGGGCCACCGGCCCCAGAGGGCTGCATGGGCCAAGTGTGGGAGGGAACCAGCCCCGGGTGGGCTGGTGCGCCCCCCCACCAAGGCCCAAGGCGCCTAGGGTTTGGGGAGGGGGCGCCCCACCTTGCTTGGGGGGCAAGTTTCCCCCTCTCCACCCCTTGGCCGCCCCCCTAGATGGGATCTAGGGCTGGCCGCCGCCCCCTAGGGTGGAAACCTAGGTGGGGGCGCAGCCCCCTCTCCCCCTATATATATTGGAGGCATAGGAGCAGCCCAACACATGAGTTTCTTCTCCTGTTGGCGCAGCCATACCTCTCTCCCTTCTCCTCATATCTCGCGGTGCTTGGCGAAGCCCTGCTAGACTACCACGCTCCTCCATCACCACCACGCCGTTGTGCTGCTGCTGGATGGAGTCTTCCTCAACCTCTCCCTCTCTCCTTGCTGGATCAAGGCGTGGGAGACGTCACCGGGCTGTACGTGTGTTGAACGCGGAGGTGCCGTCCGTTCGGCACTAGGATCTCCGGTGATTTGGATCACGACGAGTACGACTCCTTCAACCCCGTTCTCTTGAACGCTTCCGCTTAGCAATCTACAAGGGTATGTAGATGCACTCTCCTTCCCCTCGTTTCTGGTTTCTCCATAGATAGATCTTGGTGACACGTAGGAAAATTTTGAATTTCTGCTACGTTCCCCAACAGGTCCCACTTAAATTGCCTAACGGTCACATATGTATTGAATCGGTCCGACCGAGTTTGGTATATTGTGTGTAACGGTTAGATTTTTTGTGGAGGCTATATATACCCCTCCATCCTCTCCTCATTCGTGAGGGAAGCCATCCGATCGTGCCTAAACTTCCATTACCCATTTTTCGAGAGAGAGCCACCTACTCATGTGTTGAGACCAAGACATTCCAATCCAACCATATGAATCTTGATCTCTAGCCTTCCCCAAGTTGCTTTCCACTCAAATCATCTTTCCACCAAATCCAATCCTATGAGAGTGAGTTGAGTGTTGGGGAGACTATCATTTGAAGCACAAGAGCAAGGAGTTCATCATCAACACACCATCTATTACCTTTTGGAGAGTGGTGTTTCCTAGATTGGTTAGGTGTCACTTGGGAGCCTCCGACAAGATTGTGGAGGGAACCATGGAGTTTGTAAGGGCAAGGAGATCGCCTACTTCGTGAAGATCTACCCTAGTGAGGCAAGTCCTTCGTGGGTGATGGCCATGGTGGGATAGACAAGGTTGCTTCTTCGTGGATCCTTCGTGGGTAGAGCCCTCCATGGACTTGCGCAGCCGTTACCCTTCGTGGGTTGAAGTCTCCATCAACGTGGATGTATGATAGCACCACCTATCGGAACCACGACAAAAACATTTGTGTCTTCTATTGTGTTTGCACTCTCCAAACCTTTCCCTTTACATTCTTGCAAGTTGCATGCTTGACTTTCCGCTGCTTATATACTCTTTGCATGCTTGCTTGAATTGTGTTAAGATTGCTTGACTTGTTCTAAGTTGTTAAAATCTGCCAAGAACTAAAATTGGGAAAAGGTTAAGTTTTTATTTGGTCAAGTAGTCTAATCACCCCCCTCTAGACATACTTTTGATCCTACGATTGACAACCCAGCTGGTAATACCTTCAAATATTCTTTGGCTACCCTTGTGTCGAATTTATAAATTTGGGTTGAATACTCTACCCTCAAAAACTGTTGCGACCCCCTATACTTGTGGGTTATCAAGACCTTTTTCTGGCGCCGTTGCCGGGGAGCATAGCTATATTTGTTGAGTCACTTGGGATTATTATCATATTATCACTATGAAGAATCTAAAGGATGCTAAGACTAAGATTTTTCCCTCAAAGACGAGGGGAGGTAAGGAACTGCCATCTAGCTTCGCTTTAGATTCACCGTCTGTTATGAGTAAACTTGCAACACCACAACATGCTATTAATTCTGATATGTCGCAAGTTATTGATGATGCTACTTCTGCTGTGCATGCTACTCATGATGATGCTAGTACCTTGCTTGATGATGATGTGCCATTAGGTGAATTTCTTGATGAACAAATTGCTAGAGTAAGACAAGATGATATTGTTGAATCTGATGATGAACTTGAAACTGGAAATCTTGAAACACCTACTAGGACTAGTCCTCCTAGATATGAATTGCCAAAGGTACTGGAAGGTTATACTATGAGTGAGGAGGCAACTAGAGATATTCTTGCTTGTAAGGATAGAGATGATCTAGAGAAATTATTATGCAAGTATAAATAAAGATCTCTGAATGCTAAAATGAAATGTGATCCTGAGTTTTCTACTTCACCTATTTTTATTGATGATAAGGATTATGAATTGTCTGTCAACCCAGAGTTAATCACTTTGGTTCAATTTGATCCTTTCCATGGTTATGAAATGAAACTGTCCTGGCACATCTTAGTAAGTTGAATGATATAGCTACCCTTTTTGCTCATGATGACAAGATTCTCTATTACTATATTCTCAAGTTATTTTTGTTCTCCTTAAAGGGTGATGCTAAAGTTTGATACAATACTCTTGCTCCTGGTTATGTGCGTAGTCCCCAGGATATGATCTATTACTTCTCTGAAAAAATATTTCCCTGCTCATAAGAAACAAGCTGCCATGCAGGAAATATTTAACTTTGTGCAAATTGAAGAAGAGAGTCTCCCACAAGCTTGGGGGAGGCTTCTCCAATTGCTTAATGCTGTGCCTGATCATCCTCTTAAGAAAAACGAAATACTTGATATCTTCTATAATAGACTAGCCGATGCTTCTAGGGAATGAACTATTGGGCAAGCTAAGGAATTATTGAATAACATATTGAAAATTTATGATGATTGGACTCCTCCTGAAACACCTATTAAACCCACTCCGAAGAAGAGGGATATCTTATATCTTGGTCCTAAAGATATATAAGAGGCAAAGAAATCTATGAAGGAAAAAGGTATTAAGGTCGAGGATGTTAAAAATTTACCACATACCGAAGAAATACATGGGCTTGAAGCACCACCACCACCTAAGGTGGTAGAGGTAAAATCTTTAATGAAATTCAATGATAGTGATGATCCTCGTAATAAACATCCTAGTCAATGCCTTTATGAGTTTGATAATTACATTAGAAAGCAAGATCACTTCAATGCAAATGTTATGAAACAATTGAAATACAACTCTGATATGATTGCTCGCTTAAGTGACTTGTTATTTAGAATCTCAAATGATGTTAGAGGTGTAGGAAAGCATGCCTCTATGGTTTAAACTCAATTAGAACAAGTTGCTAAATATCAAAGAGAGTTGCTTGATGAAATGAACAATAATATAAGTGAATTTGTTGTTAGAGTAGCTACTAGAGGAGGTAAAATGACTCAGGAACCACTTTATCCTGAGGGATGATACATCTCCAATATATCTACTTTTCCAAAAACTTTTGCCCTTGTTTTGGACTCTAACTTGCATGATTTGAATGAAACTAACCCGGACTGACGCTGTTTTCAGTAGAACTGACATGGTGTTATTTTTGTGCAGAAACATAAGTTCTCAGAATGACCTAAAATCCACGGAGATTATTTTTGGAAAATATAAAAAATACTGGCGAAAGAATCAAGGCCAGGGGGCCTACACCCTGTCCACGAGGGTGGGGGCGCGCCCCCTGCCTTGTGGGCCCCTGGATGTCCACTGATGTCTACTACACAACCTTCTTCTTGTAGACGTTGTTGGGCCTGCAAGTGCACAGGTTTGTAGGACAATAGCAAATGTCCCTCAAGTGGATGACCTAAGGTTTATCAATCTGTGGGAGGCGTAGGATGAAGATTGTCTCTCTCAAACAACCCTGCAACCAAATAACAAAAAGTCTCTTATGTCCCCAACACACCCAATACAATGGTAAATTTGTATAGGTGCACTAGTTCGGCGAAGAGATGGTGATACAAGTGCAATATGGATGGTAGATAAAGGTTTTTGTAATCTGAAATAATAAAAACAGCAAGGTAACTAATGATAAAAGTGAGCGTAAACGGTATTGCAATGGTAGGAAACAAGGCCTAGGGTTCATACTTTCACTAGTGTAAGTTCTCTAAACAATAATAATATAGATAGATCATATAACAATCCCTCAACATGCAACAAAGAGTCACTCCAAAGCCACTAATAGCGGAGAACAAACATAGAGATTATGGTAGGGAACGAAACCACCTCAAAGTTATTCGTTCGGATCGATCTAATCAAGAGTTCGTACTAGAATAACACCTTAAGACACAAATCAACCAAAACCCTAATGTTGCCTAGATACTCCATTGTCACCTCAAGTATCCGTGGGCATGATTATACGATATGCATCACACAATCTCAGATTCACCCAACCAACACAAAGTACTTCAAAGAGTGCCCCAAAGTTTCTACCGGAGAGTCAAGAAAACGTGTGCCAACCCCTATGCATAGGTTCATGGGCGGAACCCGCAAGTTGGTCACCAAAACATACATCAAGTGGCACGTGATATCCCATTGTCACCACAGATAAACACGGCAAGACATACATCAAGTGTTCTCAAATAAAGACTCAATCCGATAAGATAACTTCAAGAGGGAAATTCAATTCATCACAAGAGAGTAGAGGGGGATAAACATCATAAGATCCAACTACAATAGCAAAGCTCGCGATACATCAAGATCGTGCAATAGAGGGAACACAAGAGAGAGAGAGATCAAACACATAGCTACTGGTACATACCCTCAGCCCCGAGGGTGAACTACTCCCTCCTCGTCATGGAGAGCGCCGGGATGATGAAGATGGCCACCGGTGATGGGTTCCCCCTCCGGCAGGGTGCCGGAACAGGCTCCCGAGAGGTTTTTGGTGGCTACAGAGGCTTGCGGCGGCGGAACTCCTGATCTATCTTGATATTCAATGTTTTTAAGGTACGTAGGCTTATATAGGCGAAAGAAGTCGGTCGGGAGGTGCTCGAGGGGCCCACGAGACAGGGGGCGTGCCCAGTAGGGGGGGCTCCCTCCTATCTTGTGGCCTCCTCGAGGATCTTCTGACGTGAACTCCAAGTCTCCCGGATCATATTCTTCCAAAAAATCACGCTGCCGAAGGTTTCATTCTGTTTGGACTCCGTTTCATATTCCTTTTCCTCGAAATACTAAAACAGGCAATAAAACAGCAATATGGGATGGGCCTCCGGTTAATAGGTTAGTCCCAAAAATGATATAAATGTGTAAAATAAAGCCCATAAACATCCAAAAGCGATACTATAATAGCATGGAACAATCAAAAATTATAGATACGTTGGAGACGTATCATCCACCGACCTCAACTCCAACTCTATATATTTGCTTTCGCAGAGAAAAAATTAGAGAGAAAGTTTCATCGCGTTTTACGATACGGAGCCGCCGCCAAGCCCTAATCTCTCTCGAGAGGGCTGATCTGGAGTCCGTTCAGGGCTCCGGAGAGGGGGATTCGTCGCTGTCGTCATCATCAACCATCCTCCATCACCAATTTCATGATGCTCATCACCGTGCGTGAGTAATTCCGTCGTAGGCTTGCTGGACGGTGATGGGTTGGATGAGATTTACCATGTAATCAAGTTAGTTTTGTTAGGGTTTGATCCCTAGTATCCACTATGTTCTAAGATTGATGTTGCTATGACTTTGCTATGCTTAATGCTTGTCACTAGGGCCCGAGTGCCATGATTTCAGATCTGAACCTATTATGTTTTCATGAATATATGTGAGTTCTTGATCCTATCTTGCAAGTCTATAGTCACCTATTATGTGTTATGATCCGACAACCCTGAAGTGACAATAATCGGGATACTTCTCGGTGATGACCGTAGTTTGAGGAGTTCATGTCTTCACTATGTGTTAATGCTTTGGTCCGGTACTCTATTAAAAGGAGACCTTAATATCCCTTAGTTTCCATTAGGGCCCCGCTACCACGGGAGGGTAGGACAAAAGATGCCATGCAAGTTCTTTTCCATAAGCATGTATGACTATATTCGGAATACATGCCTACGTTACATTGATGAACTGGAGCTAGTTCTGTGTCACCCTATGTTATAACTATTACATGAGGAATCACATCCGACATAATTATCCATCATTGATCCAATGCCTACGAGCTTTTCACATATTGCTCTTTGCTTATTTACTTTGTCGTTGCTACTGTTACAGTTACTACAAAACTGCTATCGTTACTTTTGCCACTGTTACCGTTACTTCCATACTACTTTGCTACTAAATACTTTGCTGCAGATACTAAGTTATCCAGGTGTGGTTGAATTGACAACTCAACTGCTAATACTTGAGAATATTCTTTGGCTCCCCTTGTGTCGAATCAATAAATTAGGGTTGAATACTCTACCCTCGAAAACTGTTGCGATCCCCTATACTTGTGGGTTATCAAGACTATTTTCTGGCGCCGTTGCTGGGGAGCATAGCTCTATTCTTTGAGTCACTTGGGATTTATATCTGCTAATCACTATGAGGAACTTGAAAGACGAAAGAATTAAGATTTTTCCCTCAAGTACGAGGGGAGGTAAGGAACTTCCATCTAGCTCTGCAGTAGATTCTCCTTCTGTTTTGAGTAAGCTTGCGACACCTAAACCTGCTATTGCTATGAATTCTGATATGTCGCATGTTATTGATGATGCCACTTCTGCTATGCATGATACTTATGATGAAACTACTTCTATGCTTGATACTACTGTGCCATTAGGTGAATATCTTGATGAACAACTTGCTAAGGTTAGAGAGAATGAAATTATTGAAGATAGTGATGATGAAGGTTCTCCCCCTAAGTATGAATTGCCTGTTGTTCCTGAGGGTTATGTTATGGATGAAGAAACTGCTAGAGATCTTCTTGCTTGCAATGATAGATCTGATTTTAAGAAGTTATTAGCTAAACTTAAACAGAAAGCTCTGAATGCTAGAATGAAACATGACCCTGCTTTTGCTACTTCACCTATCTTTGTTACTGATAAGGATTATGAATTCTCTGTTGATCCTGAGATAATTACTTTGGTTGAATCTGATCCTTTTTATGGCTATGAATCTGAAACTGTTGTGGCACATCTTACTAAATTGAATGATATAGCCACCCTGTTCACTAACGATGAGAAATCTCGCTACTATTATATCCTTAAGATATTCCCGTTCTCATTAAAGGGTGATGCTAAGACTTGGTTTAATTCTCTTGATTCTGGTTGTGTGCGTAGTCCCCAAGATATGATTTATTACTTCTCTGCTAAATATTTCCCTTCTCATAAGAAACAAGCTACCTTGAGGGAAGTATATAATTTTGTGCAAATTGAAGAAGAGAGTCTCCCACAAGCTTGGGGGAGGCTTCTCCGATTACTTAATGCTTTGCCTGATCATCCTCTTAAGAAAAATGAAATACTTGATATCATTTATAATGGACTAACCGATGCTTCCAAGGACCACTTGGATAGTTGTGCTGGTTGTGTTTTCAGGGAAAGAACAGTCGACCAAGCTGACTTGTTATAGAATAATATGTTGGCTGATGAAAATAATTGGACTCTTCCTGAGCCAATTCCCGAGCCTATCCTAAACCAACTCCGAAGAAGAGAGGAGTCCTATTTCCCAGTCCTGAAGATATGCAAGAGGCAAAGAAATCAATGAAAGAAAAAGGTATATTAAAGTTGAAGGTGTTAAGAATTTACCTCCTGTTGAAGAAATACATGGTCTTAATATACCACTTATTGAAGAAACACATTGTCTTGATAACCCGACACAGGTAGTAAAGGTAAATTCTCTCTATAGATATGATAAAGTTGAAATCCCCTCTACTAAATTTCATAGCCCGTGCTTAGATGAATTTGATGACTTTATGGCTAGACAAGAAAGTTTTAATGCTTATGTTGGTAGAGAATTGAAGAGTAATGCTTACATGATTGGATGCTTGAGTGATTATATGGCTAGAGTTAAAGGTGAACTTAAACTCATTAGTAAATATGCTTCTATGGTTACAACTCAAGCAGAACAAGTACTTAAAGCTCAAAGTGATTTGCTCAATGAATTAAATAATAAACATGATTTTGCTAGAGTGGCTACTAGAACTGGTAAAATGACTCAGGAACCTTTGTATCCTGAAGGCCACCCTAAGAGAATTGAGCAAGATTCTCAGAGAAATAATTTATATTCACCTAGTCCTTCTAAAAAGAAGAAAAAGAAAAATGATAGGACTTTGCATGCTTCTAGTGAACCCGTTGTAGACACACCTGAGAATCCCAATGATATTTCTATTTCTGGTGCTGAAACACAATCAGGTGATGAACATGAACCTAGTGATAATGTTAATGATAATGTTCATGTTGATGCTCAACCTAGCAATAATAATGAAGTAGAGATTGAACCTCTTGTTGATCTTGATAACCCACAATCAAAGAATCAACGTTATGATAAAAGAGACTTTGTTGCTAGGAAGCACGGTAAAGAAAGAGAACCATGGGTTCAGAAACCCATGCCTTTCCCTCCTAAGCCATCCAAGAAAAAGGATGATGAGGATTTTGAGCGCTTTGCTGAAATGATTAGACCTATCTTCTTACGTATGCGCTTAACTGATATGCTTAAAGTAAATCCTTATGCTAAATACATGAAGGATATTGTTACAAATAAAAGAAAGATATCAGAAGCTGAAATTTCCACCATGCTTGCTAATTATACTTTTAAGGGTGGAATACCAAAGAAACTTGGAGATCCAGGAGTACCAACTATACCATGCTCGACTAAAAGAAACTATGTTAAAATTACATTATGTGATCTTGGAGTTGGTGTTAGTGTTATGCCTCTCTCTTTATATCATAGACTTGAATTGAATAAGTTGACACCTACTGAAATATCTTTGCAAATGGCCGACAAATCAACTGCTATACCTGTCGGTATTTGTGAGGATGTGCCTGTTGTGGTTGCAAACATCACTATCTTAACAGACTTTGTTATTCTTGAAATTCCCGAGGACGATAGTATGTCGATTATTCTTGGTAGACCCTTTTTGAATACTGCAGGGGCTGTTATTGATTGCAACAAAGGCAATGTCACTTTTCATGTTAACGGTAATGAGCATACGGTACATTTTCTGAGGAAACAACCTCAAGTTCATAGCATCAATTCTATTGGAAAAATTCCAACTATCATTATTGGAGGTTTTGAATTTCCTCTTCCTATTGTCAAGAAAAAATATGATATTCTTATTATTGGGGATGTTCATATCCCCGTTGAGGTAACCTAGTGTTATTCGAAATTTCTCCGCTTCCATGTTATTCGGAATGAGTTTGTTAACAAGATTTGATCAACCTTGTTAGTGGATTCCTTTTGATGATCATGAGATGGATGAAACTAGAAGGCACAACCTTCTGTACCCTCTTTTTACTTTCTGTTATTTAGAATAAATAAAGCAAAAATAGTATTATCTATCTGTTTTATGAATTATCCATGCAAGAAAAAATATCCCGAAAATAAAAGTTCTCCAAATGCCCTGCAAATTTACTATGATTTTTTATGGAATATTTGAGGATTTTAGGCACTGGGAACACAGCAGGGGGGGCAAGCACCTGGCCACGAGGGTCCAGGGCGCGCCCCCTGCCTCGTGGGCCCACGGTGGCCTCCCTTCACTTATTCCTGCACCCACACACTCCATCTTCCTCCCAAAAAAATCCCCATCCAGCTCAAGCACGAGTTATAGCTCATTTTGCTGCGATTTTTGATCTCCTTGCTCAAAGCTCCATTCACAAAACTGTTTTGAGAGATTGTTCTTTGGCATGTGACTCCTCCAATGGTCCAATTAGTTTTTGTTCTAGTGCTTTATTCATTACAAATTTTTGCTGCCTAGGTGACCCTGTTCTTGAGCTTGCATGTTAAATTTATGAGGTCCTAGGTAATTCTAATGCATGGTATAGGCTCTAGGCACTTGTGGGAGTAGTTGCTATCAGTTTTGTTTAGTTTGATTCACTTTTATTTGAGTTACTAAAAATTTCAGAAATATTTCAGAGGAAGAAATATGTTTAGGAAAATGTACCAAGGTGGTTCTTCAACAAAGAAAGGACCCAGGCGCGCTATGCATGAGCAAGACGATGAACCACCAAGAGAAGCTGATGTGCGGCCTTGCGAATGGCCGTCAGAAGAATTTATGGTCAATACAGGCATCAAGGATAAATTTGACGCATATGTGCGTAACGCCGATCTTGAGGACTTCATGCAAGATAAGTGTCCTCAGTACTACTATTTAACTGATTCATTCCTGATAAGGCTTAAATTTTCATCTTCGCGTAATTCTCAAAGTGTCCTGTTTGATATTTATGATCAATCATATACCATGGACGTAGAAGATTTTACTACTGCTTGCAAACTCCCACAGTGGGGTAGTGTTAATGAACCCCGTAAATCTGAATATAAAGACTTTATTGCTAGTATTACTGTGGGAGAATCTAGAGATATAGCACAAGCTACCATAGGGAGAATTCATTTTCCTGCTATACATTATTTTGCTCTCTTCATTGGTAGATGCATTAATGGTAAAGATGAATCTTGTCACATGTGTGTTCCTGATATTTGTGTTCTCAAGAGTGCTGTATTAGGTAATAAAGATTACAACTTGGGGGGCAATTGTTGCACGTAGGTTGCATAATAATGGTTTATCTGGAGATTTGTTTGGAGGGATTTATGCGACCCGTGTTGCTAACTATCTTGGTATACCTCCACATGAGGGTGACAGGGAGTTGCCTCCCGCTTATTTAGATTATAATGCTATGGCCAGTCATCATTTTCTTGTGAGGAATGAACAATTCCTCCAGTATCGACTAATCTTTGACAGACGTTGCTCTGTCCATGTTACTCTCCCTGCTCCTGCCCTTTTTGATTATCAGGCAAAAAGAAGATATGTTGTAACCAGGGAGGAGGCAACCGAACACGAGAGGAGAGCGGAGGCAGCTCGCCACCATGCCGTAGCTCAGGAGGCAATGGTTGCTGCATCTCAGTACGACCCGAGTTACAACTTCGGATATCAGCGAGGCTATCCATGGCAATATACCAACTTAGGCCAAAAGCCTAAGCTTGGGGGAGTACGTATTTCTCACTGACATTACATTCATGTTCACACACTTATTGTAGTTGTCGGTGTTCATACTTTTTCATTGTACTATCCATGCTAGTTTAATTTCCTTTTCTAGCTTTCTTCTTGTGTGTTTGATAAACCTTAAGAAAAACAAAAGAAAATTAGTTAGTTTAATTTCCATGTTGTATTAGTAATTAAAATGAAAACCCAAAAAGATTTCTCGTTCTTCTTTTACTTGTTGGGAGCTTTCCCGTGTAAATAGTTTTATTTTCTTTTCTTTGGGGGTCGAGAGGAGAAGACCATAATGAAAATGCATAGTGGCTCTAATATGCATGATTGTTGATTTAACCAAGAGCCCATATTACCTTGTCTTCTCCCTTGAATTGAATGCTTGCAGATTCCAGCTTAGTCCAATGCACGTGCACTATTATTATTATCCACATCGTTCGGTCGTGCAAGTGAAAGGAAATAATGACGATATATGATGGACTGATTGAGATGAGAGAAGCTGGTATGAACTCGACCTCTCTTGTTTTTGTAAATATGATGAGTTCATCGTTCCTGATTCGGCCTATTATGAATAAACATGTTTGCAATGACAATTAGAGATTATAGTTGCTTATGCCATGCTTAATTAGCTAGGAGCTTATAATGGTTTACCTTGCGTGCCAACATGCTATTAAAACGGTTGTGATGTGGTATGATAGGGTGGTATCCTCCTTTGAATGATTCGAGTGGCTTGACTTGGCACATATTCATGCATGTAGTTGAAACAAAATCAACATAGCATTCACGATGTTTATGTTCATGGTGGATTATATCCTACTCATGCTTGCACTCGGTGTTGATTAATTTTAATGCATGTTCATGACTGTTGTCGCTCTCTCAGTTGGTCGCTTCCCAGTCTTTTCCTAGCCTTCATCTGTACTAAGCGGGAATACTACTTGTGCATCCAAACTCCATAAACCCCAAAGTCATGGCATATGAGTCCACCATACCTTCCTATATGCGGTATTTACCTGCCGTTCCAAGTAAATTTGTATGTGCCAAACTCCAAACCTTCAAATGAAATTATGTTTTTTATGCTCGAGCAGCTCGTGTATGAACTAGGGTTGTCTGTATCTTCCATGCTAGGTGGGTTATTCTCAAGAGGAGTGGACTCCGCTCCTCATTCACGAGAAAATGGCTGGTAACCGGGATGCCCAGTTCCATGATCAAAAAGATAAAAACAAATCAAAATAATTGCAAACAAAACTCCCCCAGGGCTGTTGTTAGTTGGAGGCACTCTTGTTTCGAGCAAGCCAAGGATTGATGCTTGTTGGTGGTGGGGGAGTATAAACTTTACCATTCTGTTTGTGAACCGCCTATAATGTGTGTAGCATGGAAGATATCGAGATCTCATAGTTGTTGCGTTGACAGTGAAAGTATACCACTCAAAATGTTATTCATCTCTATTTTAAAATCGAGCTCTGGCACCTCTACAAATCCCTGCTTCCCTCTGCGAAGGGCCTATCTATTTACTTTTATGTTGAGTCATCACCCTCTTATTAAAAAGCACCCGCTGGAGAGCACACTGTCATTTGCATGCATTACTATTAGTTTATATTGGGTATGACTATGACTGGATCTCTTTTACCATGAATTACAATGTTTAGTCAGTCCTTCATCTTTAAAGGTGCTCTGCATTTATGTTTTGTGGTCTCAGAAAGGGCTAGCGAGATACCATCTTGTTACATCATATTATGATTGTTTTGAGAAAGTGTTGTCATCCGAGATTTATTATTGTTGCTCGCTAGTTGATTATGCCATTGATATGAGTAAACGTGAGACCTAAGTGTTATTGTGAATATGGTTAGTTCATAATCTTTGCTGAAAACTTGAATGCTGGCTTTACATATTTACAACAACAAGAGCAAACAGAGTTTGTAAAAGTTTTTCTTTATCACTTTCAGTTTGTCAACTGAATTGCTTGAGGACAAGCAAAGGTTTAAGCTTGGGGGAGTTGATACGTCTCCAACGTATCTACTTTTCCAATCACTTTTGCCCTTGTTTTGGACTCTAACTTGCATGATCTGAATGAAACTAACCCGGACTGACGCTATTTTCAGCAGAACTGCCATGGTGTTATTTTTGTGCAGAAACAAAAGTTCTCAGAATGACCTGAAAATCCACGTAGATTATTTTTGGAAAATATAAAAAATACTGGCGAAAGAATCAAGGTCAGGGGGCCCACAGCCTGTCCACGAGGGTGGGGGGCGCGTCCCCTGCCTCGTGGGCCCCCTGGATGTCCACCGACCTCAACTCCAACTCTATATATTTGCTTTCGCGGAGAAAAAATTAGAGAGAAAGTTTCATCGCGTTTTATGATACGGAGCCGCCACCAAGCCCTAATCTCTCTCGGGAGGGCTGATCTGGAGTGCGTTCGGGCCTCCGGAGAGGGGGATTCGTCATCGTCGTCATCATAAACCATCCTCCATCACCAATTTCATGATGCTCACCGCCGTGCGTGAGTAATTCCATCCTAGGCTTGCTAGACGGTGATGGGTTGGATGAGATTTACCATGTAATCAAGTTAGTTTTGTTAGGGTTTGATCCCTAGTATCCACTATGTTCTAAGATTGATGTTGCTATGACTTTGCTATGCTTAATGCTTGTCACTAGGGACCGAGTGCCATGATTTCAGATCTGAACCTATTATGTTTTCATGAATATATGTGAGTTCTTGATCCTATCTTGCAAGTCTCACCTATTATGTGTTATGATCTGACAACACCGAAGTGACAATAATCAGGATACTTCTCGGTGATGACCGTAGTTTGAGGAGTTCATGTATTCACTATGTGTTAATGCTTTGGACCGGTACTCTATTAAAAGGTGGCCTTAATATCCCTTAGTTTCCATTAGGACCCCGCTGCCACGGGAGGGTAGGACAAAAGATGTCATGCAAGTTCTTTTCCATAAGCATGTATGACTATATTCAGAATACATGCCTACATTACATTGATGAACTGGAGCTAGTTCTGTGTCACCCTATGTTATAACTATTACATGAGGAATCACATCCGACATAATTATCCATCATTGATCCAATGCCTACAAGCTTTTCACATATTGCTCTTTGCTTATTTACTTTGCCGTTGCTACTGTTAAAATTACTACAAAACTGCTATCGTTACTTTTGCCACTGTTACCATTACTTCCATACTACTTTGCTACAAAATACTTTGCTGCAGATACTAAGTTATCCAATTGTGGTTGAATTGACAACTCAACTGCTAATACTTGAGAATATTCTTTGGCTCCCCTTGTGTCGAATCAATAAATTAGGGTTGAATACTCTACCCTCGAAAACTGTTGCGATCCCCTATACTTGTGGGTTATCAAGGGACATCCTAAGAGATTTTAAAAAGACTCTCAAAGAATTAACACTGATGCACCTACTCCTTCTAAAAAGAAAAGGAAGAAGAGAAATAATAGGACTTTGCATGCCTCTAGTGAACCTGAAATAGAAAATCCTCTTGATAATGATAATGAAGTTTCTATCTCTAACGCTGAAACTCAATCTGGTAATGAACACTCACCTTCTGATAATGAAAAAGATAGTCATGAGGTTCATGAAGATACTCAACCAAATGATAAAGAACCAGATAATGATGTTGAGATAGAACCAACTATTGATCTTGATAACCCACAACCCAAGAATAAAAGATATGATAAAAGAGACTTTGTTGCTAGAAAACATGGTAAGGAAAGAGAATCATGGGTTCAGAAGCCTATGCCCTTTCCACCTAAGTCAAGTGAAAAGAAAGATGATGAAGAATTTGAACGCTCTGCTGAAATGTTGAGGCCAGTTTTTTTGCGAACTCGCTTAACTAATATCTTAAAAATGCCTCCTTATGCAAAGTATATGAAAACATCATCACTAATAAGAGAAAAATACCGGAAGCTGAAATCTCCATGCTTGCTAATTATACTTTTAAAGATGGATTACCTAAAAACTTGGAGATTCGGGAATACCAACTATACCTTGCTCCATTAAAAGAAACTATGTGAAAACGGCCTTATGTGATTTGGGAGCTGGTGTTAGTGTTATGCCTGTCTCTTTATATAAAAGACTTGATTTGAATAAACTCACACCTACTAAAATATCTTTGCAAATGGCTGACAAATCAACTGCCATACCATCAGTATTTCTGAGAATGTGCCCATTGTTGTTGCTAATGTTACTATTTTGACTGACTTTGTTATACTTGAGATGCCCGAGGATGACAGCATGTCAATTATCCTTGGTAGACCCTTCTTGAATACTGCATGTGTTGTTATCGATTGCAATAAAAGCAAGGTCACTTTTCATATCAATGGTAATGAGCATAAGGTGCACTTTCCGAAGAAACAATTCCAAGTGAACGGTATTAATGTTATTGAAAAATCTCCGACAATCACTATTGGAAGTTTTCAACTACCTCTACCTACTGTTAAAAATAAATATGAAATACTTATTATTGGGGACATTCATATCCCCATTGAGGTAACTTAGTGATTTACGGAAGTTCTTCGGCTTCATGCTAATCGAAAGTGGTTGTTAATAAGACTTGATCAACCTTATTAATGGATCATTTTTGAGAGGTATGAAGTTGATGAATTTAGTGAGCACTACCTTCTGTCCCTACCTTTTGTTTTCTATTTTTCTTAGTTAATAAAATAAAATGCCTTGCTTTGTCTGTTTTCTGAGTTTTCCATCAATTAAAAAATGACCCAAAAATAAAAGTTCTCGGGATGATCTGAAAATTTGATACATTTTATTCTGAATATTCCTGAATTTCTGGTGCAAATAATATCAGAGGGAGGTGCACCATGTGGGAACAACCCACCTGGGCGCGCCAGGACCCCCAGGCGCGCCCTGGTGGGTTGTGGTCCCCACGTGAGCCCCTCACTTACTTCTTCTGCTCACATCACTCCATTCACCCAGAAAAAAAATCACTATCACTCTCTCTCTCTCTCTCTCTCTCGTGTTCTTGCTCCCGAAACAGCGGACTTCAATCTCTTTGCTCGAAGCTCCATTTCCGAAACTGTTCGGGGGATTTGTTGCTTGGTATGTGACTTCTCCATGTGTCCAATTTGTTTTTGTTTTAGTGGTTTATATTTAGAATAATTATCTTCTCTTGGTGCTGCTGTAGATGAGATTGCATGCTAAGTTCTTAGAGTTCTAAGTGGTTTGAATGCTTGCTATGGCCTCTATACATCCCTATGAGTAGTTGCTATCATTTTTGTGAAGTTTTGTTGAGAAAATTTTTGTGGACTAAAAATTTCAGAACTTTGTTCATAGGAAAAGATGAGTTTCTTTAGGAAGTTTGCTTCCAAGAAGAACACCAAGAGCGTTATTGGGAGTCATCTGAAAATGATCTCTGAGGGAGTCCTGGACTAGGGGGTGTCTGGATAGCCGAACTATCATCATTGGCCGGACTCCAAGACTATGAAGATACAAGATTGAAGACTTTGTCCCGTGTCCGGATGGGACTTTCCTTGGCGTGGAAGGCAAGCTTGGCGATACGGATATGTGGATCTCCTACCATTGTAACCGACTCTGTGTAACCCTAGCCCTCTCCGGTGTCTATATAAACTGGAGGGTTTTAATCCGTAGGACACACAACAATCATACCATAGGCTAGCTTCTAGGGTTTAGCCTCCTTGATCTCGTGGTAGATCTACTCTTGTACTACCCATATCATCAATATCAATCAAGCAGGAGTAGGGTTTTACCTCCATCGAGAGGGCCCGAACCTGGGTAAAAACATCGTGTCCCTTGTCTCCTGTTACCATCCGCCTAGACGTACAATTCGGGACCCCCTACCCGAGATCCGCCGGTTTTGACACCGACATTGGTGCTTTCACTGAGAGTTCCTCTGTGTCGTCACCCATAGGCCCGATGGCTCCTTCGATCATCAACAACGACGCGGTCCAGGGTGAGACTTTTCTCCCCGGACAGATCTTTGTATTCGGCGGCTTTGCACTGCGGGCCAATTCGCTTGGCCATCTGGAGCAGATCGAAAGCTACGCCCCTGGCCATCAGGTCAGATTTGGAAGCTTGAACTATACGGCCGACATCCGTGGAGACTTGATCTTCGACGGATTCGAGCCGCAGCCGAGCGCGCCGCACTATCACGATGGGCATGATTTAGCTCTGCTGCCGGACAGTGCCCTGGAGGCCGCACAAGAGCCAGCTCCGACCCTTAACTCGGAGCCGACTGCGCCGATCGAGGATGGGTGGCTAGACACCACCTCGGGGGCTGCTACCTCTACGGTGATGGAGCCGAATACCTACCCTTTCCCTTGTGAAGCTCGTGACTCCGAGGTGCCGGACTCCTCGCCGGACTCCGAACCTCCCGCGCCCCTACCAACCGAATCCGATTGGGCGCCGATCATGGAGTTCACCGCTGCGGACATCTTTCAGCACTCGTCTTTTGGCGACATCCTGAATTCACTAAAGTATCTCTCTTTATTGGGAGAGCCCTGGCCGGATTACGGTCAGGATGGTTGGGATGCGGACGACGAAGAAATTCAAAGCCCACCCACCACCCACTTTTCAGTCACTGTCGACGACTTAACCGACATGCTAGACTTCGACTCCGAAGACACTGATGGTATGGACGATGATGCCGGAGACGACCAAGAACTAGCGCCCACGGGGCACTGGAAAGCCACCTCGTCATACGACATATATATGGTGGACATCCCAAAGGATGGGAATGGCGATGGAATAGCGGAGGATGACCCCTCCAAGAAACAGCCTAAGCACCGGCGTCAGCGGCGCCGCTCTAAATCCCGCCATAGCAAAAATGGAGATTCCGGCTCCGGAGACAATAAAACCCCGGACAGTGCCGAAGACAACCCCCTCCAGCAAGATTCAGCACAGGAGGATGGAGAAGCCAGCCCTCGCGAGAGAGCGGCATACGAAGAGGTAGAGGACGATAATTACATGCCTCCCTCTGGAGACGAGGCAAGCCTCGACGACGACGAATTTGTCGTGCCTGAGGATCCCGTCGAACAAGAGCGTTTCAAACGCAGGCTTATGGCCACGGCAAGCAGCCTAAAGAAAAAGCAGCAACAGCTTAGAGCTGACCAAGACTTGCTAGCCGACAGATGGACTGAAGTCCTTGCGGCCGAAGAGTATGAACTCGAACGCCCCTACAAAAGTTACCCCAAACGCAAGCTGCTGCCCCAATTAGAGGAGGAAGCATATAAATCTACATCACCAGCGCACAATACAGCCGACCGGCACCTCGTGGCCGCGACAGAGAGTCCTCTAGGCCCTCCACTAAAGCCGCACCCCGGCATCGCTCGAAAAGTACAAAGCAACGGGGAAGTGCGCCGGACTTGCAAGACATATTGGAGGATAAGGCAAGACAATCAAGATCGATCTATGGATCACGTGGGCGCCCCACGATACGCGATGACAACCGTCGCGCCGGAGACAGCTATTCCAGTCGGGCCGAACACAGTAGACAAAGCTCGCTTGAGCTACGTCGTGATATAGCCCAATACAGAGGCGCCGCACACCCACTATGCTTCACAGATGAAGTAATAGATCATCAAATCCCCGAAGGGTTCAAACCCGTGAACATTGAATCCTACGATGGCACAACAGATCCCGCGGTTTGGATCGAAGACTATCTCCTTCATATCCACATGGCCCGCGGTGATGATCTTCACGCCATCAAATACCTCCCACTCAAGCTTAAAGGACCAGCTCGGCATTGGCTCAACAGCTTGCCAGCAGAATCAATTGGGTGTTGGGAGGACCTGGAAGCCGCATTCCTTGATAACTTCTAGGGCACGTATGTGCGACCACCAGACATCGATGACCTAAGCCACATAATTCAGCAGCCAGACGAATCGGCCAGACAATTCTGGACACGGTTCTTAACCAAGAAAAATCAAATCGTCGACTGTCCGGATGTAGAGGCCCTTGCAGCCTTCAAACACAACATCCGCGACGAGTGGCTTGCCCGGCACCTAGGGTAGGAAAAGCCGAAATCCATGGCAGCCCTCACATCACTCATGACCCGCTTCTGTGCGGGAGAGGACAGCTGGCTAGCCTGCAGTAACAACCTCACCAAAAATTCTGGTAGTCCGGATACCAAGGACAGCAATGGCAGGTCGCGTCGCAATAAGCACAAACGCCGCATTAACGGCGATAATACTGAAGATACGGCAGTCAACGCCAGATTCAGAGGCTCTAAACCTGGTAAGCAGAAAAATCCATTTAAAAGAACTACTCCGGGCCCGTCCAATTTGGACCGGATACTCGATCGCTTGTGCCAGATACACGGCACCCCCGAAAAGCCAGCCAATCACACCAACAGGGATTGTTGGGTATTCAAGCAGGCAGGCAAGTTAATTGCCGAAAATAATGACAAGGGGCCGCATAGCGATGACGAGGAAGAGACCCGGCCGCCGAACAATAGAGGACAGAAGGGTTTCCCCCCACAAGTGCGGACGGTGAACATGATATACGCAACCCATATACCCAAAAGGGAGCGGAAGCGTGCGCTCAGGGACGTATACGCGATGGAGCCAGTCGCCCCAAAGTTCAATCCGTGGTCCTCCTGCCCGATCACTTTTGATCGAAGGGACCATCCCACTAGCATCCGTCATGGCGGATTCGCCGCATTGGTTTTGGACCCAATCGTCGACGGATTTCACCTCACTAGAGTCTTGATGGACGGCGGCAGCAGCCTAAACATGCTTTATCAGGATACAGTGCGCAAGATGGGCATAGACCCCTCAAGGATTAAACCCACAAAGACGACCTTCAAAGGCGTCATACCAGGTGTAGAGGCCAATTGTACAGGCTCGGTTACACTTGAAGTGGTCTTCGGATCCCCGGATAACTTCTGAAGCGAGGAGTTAATCTTCGACATAGTCCCGTTCCGCAGCAGCTATCATGCACTGCTTGGACGAACCGCATTTGCAAAGTTCAATGCGGTGCCGCACTACGCATACCTCAAGCTCAAGATGCTAGGCCCTCGAGGAGTCATCACGGTCAACGGAAACACTGAACGCTCTCTCCGAAAGGAGGAGCATACAGCAGCTCTCGCGGCGGAAGTGCAGAGCAGCCTCTTAAGGCAATTCTCGAATCCGGCCGTTAAGCGACTGGACACCGTCAAGCGCGCCCGGAGTAACCTACAACAAGACCACCTGGCACGATCCGAGCACGTGTAGCAATGCGGCCCCAACCCCAGCCCTCGCAAAATTGCAAGACCTGTACTATGCGTACATCACTACGCTCTGGAGATACCATGGGCATAGGGGGAGGGGCACGACCACGGCAGGTCCAGAGTACGGCTCAACCACACCGGGGGCTCCCAAATGGGTCATCATATTCTTTTTTTTCTTATTTTTTCTCTTATCCTCAGGACTACGTTTCCCAGAAGCCCTGTCCGGCAGTAGACCTGCCGAACTCACAATGCAACAGCCAGGGACGCAGGAAAGCTACGACGAGTATCCAGCTGGTCTCCATTGCGAGCATTATACCTGTTTTATGCACCATTCCGCAGCCTACCTGATGAAGTCATGTACCTAGGGTAGGGTCATGAACATGTCCAAAGTACCCTCCCCAAGGACATCTTCAGAAGAAGCTGCCTTCCAGTCGACCAAGAGGGATTCCACTCGACGGACTTGAAGGCACTCGACCACGAAGACTCACTAGACCACCAGGAGATTAAGAGCCACTCTGTATCCAAACGGTATGTAATTAAGTAGTCTTTATGGCCATGATGACACTTTATGTAGGGCGTTACCAGTAACGCCAATCCTTTATGTACTTTAAACCCTACATAACTGAGGGCCGGAGGGGTCTGGCAGACACTATATAAGCCACCCCCCTCCTCGGTGTAAAGGGTTCGCACCCCTGTAACTCATACACATATAATCCAGTCGACCGCCTCCGGGCTCCGAGACGTAGGGCTGTTACTTCCTCCGAGAAGGGCCTGAACTCATAAATCCCTTGCGTACACAACTACTCCATAGCTAAGGTCTTGCCTCTCCATACCTACCCCCCATTCTACTGTCAGACTTAGAACCACGACAGTTGGTGCCCACCATGGGGCAGGTGTTTTAGCGACTTTTTGGAGAAGTTGCAATTTTTCCGATTGCCTTCATCATGGTTTCTGGCGGAGTTCTGGTCGAGGGCCGCGAGATCCGTCTCGGTGCGCTCACTTTCATTGCCGACGACTCCGCTTGGCTCCAGGAGGCTCCACTCGACATCGACGCACTCCCCGTCCGCGGTGCGACGCATTTTCGGGCGTGTGTCCGTGGTGTCCTACTGCGGCAACCATCGACTCCATATCGGTCGACTCATGTGCCGTCCTCCCTCCCTGTCTCCCGCCAGCGCAAGCGCTCTGGTCGGTCGAGGCTTCAGCGGTGGGTGAGACACGCAGTAGCTCGCCAATCGGCCACCACCCAAGTCGCATCGAGCCCGACGAATCTCTCTACGGCCTGTTCGATCTGTCGACTGGCTCCGTAGAGACTGCATCCAAGTGCGACAGCAGTGATCCAGCGGCGGAGGTCCTGATGGTCAATGGGCCTCGTAGCCCTCCCGGCTTCCCCCGCACCGACGGGATAGACGGCGGAGGCGACACCGCTCAGGCCCACGAGGAATATCAACCCGAGCCACTCACTTCTCTGCAAAGGGAAGATCTTTGCCGCCGGAACATGGATGCCCTGCATACTCCCATCGCATGAGAAACTCCCGAGGCTCGTGCCTTGGAAGAGGCGCGTTTGGCCAACTTGGCTAAACGCACTCGACTGGAGAACCTCCAGCGAGCACTCGACGAGCGTGTGCGGCAACGAGTACCCGACTCCAGTCGACGTCAGCTCTTTCCGCAACCAACTCAGGTATATCGAACTCTGATTTAGAATTTAGCAGCTGCAGCCCGTATAGCAGAGTCAATTCAGCCCTCTCAGTCGGAGGCTGGCAGAGGCTTGATGCAGATCAGGGATTTGCTCCGAGCCGCAGGAGATCAGAATTCAGCTGTGTCACAGTCGCGCAACAGGATTCACAGTCGATCTGTCGCTGCGAATACAGTTCAGTCGGCTCATAGCCCAAGATCGCCTCCGCGGCGCGAGGGACGTGAAGGTCGGCGTGACCAGTATGATGACCGATTTGATCGCGATGATAGGCGTCAAGTGCCCACTCCTCCCCCAAGGGGTGGGTCTTACGCCCATCGGCAGCAAGATGACAGGCGCCAGCTCAGTGTTGGGCGAAGAGCTCCGGTCGACCCCAGGGAACCAGGCTTTGACGCGAGATCCATCATCATGCAAGGTTTGGTCGATCAGAACAGAGCTCATCGAGGTGGCCATGACAGAGATGCGCCCACTAGCAGCCGAGTCCATGTTTCGGGTCCAGAATGTTTTCGCAGAGCCATCAGAGCCGCAGTGATACCCCCCAACTTCAGGTTGGCGACTGGGGTAAGTAAGTTCACCGGTGAGTCCAAGCTTGAAACCTGGCTTGAAGACTACCGAGTGGCGGTACAGATTGGCGGCGGTAATGATGAGGTGGCCATGAAGCACTTACCACTCATGTTGGAGGGTTCGGCCAGGGCGTGGTTGAATCAATTAGCTCCTAGCAGCATTTACACTTGGGAAGATCTTTCCCGAGTGTTCGTCAAGACGTTCGAGGGAACTTGCAAGTGACCAGCCGGATTAACAGAGCTGCAAGTCTGCGTGCAAAAGTCGAATGAAACCCTGAGAGATTACATCCAGAGATGGATCACTTTGCATCATACCGTGGAGAATGTGTCTGATCATCAAGCGGTCTGTGCCTTCAAGGATGGTGTCAAGAACAGAGAGTTAAGTCTGAAGTTTGATCGAACCGGAGATATGACCCTGAGTCAAATGATGGAGATTGCCACCAAATACGCTAACGGTGAAGAAGAGGATAGACTCCGGAGTGGCAAGTACAAGCCGAGTCAGTCGGAAAAAGGAAACTCCAATCGGAAGCAGAAGCGAAAAGCCGAGCCAGCTGCTCCTGGAGAGGCTCTGGTCGTGACTCAGGGCAAATTCAAAGGGAAGCCCAAAGGATCTTGGAACCCCAAGAAGGTGAAGGATAAGGAAGGAAATGACGTGATGGATCTGCCGTGTCACATCCACACGAAGAAAGACGAAGAGGGTAACTTCATCTACCCGAAACATACCACTCGCCAGTGCCGGCTCTTAATCCAGCAGTTTCAAGGAAAACAGCCCAAGGACAAAGGAAAGGAGTCGAACAAGGCTGAGGACAAGGAGGACAGTGATGGAGGATATCCTCGTGTCAATTCCACCCTGATGATTTTTGCTGATGTGGAGAGCAAAAGTCGATTGAAAGTTATCAATCGTGAGGTAAATATGGTCGCCCCGGCGACACCATGCTATCTGAGATGGTCTCAAACTCCCATTACGTTCGACCAGTCCGATCATCCGACTCACATAGCCACCCCTTGGAGGCCAGCTTTGGTGGTCGACCCAGTCGTCGAAGGCACTCGACTGACGAAGGTGCTGATGGATGGTGGTAGTGGACTGAATATATTGTATGCGGAGACGCTAAAGGGAATGGGCATTCTGATGTCCAGACTCAGCTCCAGCAACATGAGTTTTCATGGAGTCATTCCTGGAAAGAAGGCTGAGTCACTCGGTCAAATAGCTCTAGATGTGGTGTTCGGCGACTCGAAACATTTCCGCAAAGAGAAGCTGACATTTGAAGTTGTGGATTTCCAGAGCACTTACCACGCTATTTTGGGGAGACCAGCTTATGCACGGTTCATGGCTCGACCATGTTACGTGTACCTCAAATTAAAGATGCCTGGCCCCAAAGGTGTGATCACTATCACTGGCAACTGGAACAAGGTAGAAGAGTGTTTTCAGAAAGGCTCGAAGATTGCGGATGCCCAGATAACAGTGGTAGAGCTGGAGGGATACAAGAAAAATGCAGATCCGAGTGATTTGTTGCGGGCCAAGAAGCCCGCCACAGAGTCAGCGTTCCAGTCGTCTGGTGAGACGAAGCCCGTTCATATTCACCCGACCGACCCCAGTGTTGGAAATATGCCCTAGAGGCAATAATAAAAGTATTATTATATTTCATTGTTCATGATAATTGTCTTTTATTCATGCTATAACTGTATTATCCGGAAATCGTAATACACGTGTGAATACTTAGACCACACTATGTCCCTGGTAAGCCTCTAGTTGACCAGCTCGTTGTGATCAACAGATAGTCATGGTTTCCTGACTATGGACATTGGATGTCGTTGATAAAGGGATCACATCATTAGGAGAATGATGTGATGGACAAGACCCAATCCTAAGCATAGCATAAAAGATCGTGTAGTTCGTTTTGCTAGAGCTTTGCAAGTGTCAAGTATCTCTTCCTTCGACCATGAGATCGTGTAACTCCCGGATACCGTAAGAGTGCCTTGGGTGTATCAAACGTCACAACGTAACTGGGTGACTATAAAGGTGCATTACAGGTATCTCCGAAAGTAGCTGTTGGGTTGACACGGATCGAGACTGGGATTTGTCACTCCATATGACGGAGAGGTATCTCTGGGCCCACTCGGTAATGCATCATCATATTGAGCTCAATGTGACCAAGGTGTTGGACACGGGATCATGCATTACGGTACGAGTAAAGTGACTTGCCGGTAACGAGACTGAACAAGGTATTGGGATACCGACGATCGAGTCTCGGGCAAGTAACGTACCGATTAACAAAGGGAATTGCATACAGGGTTTGATCGAATCCTCGACATAGTGGTTCATCCGATGACAACATCGAGGAGCATGTGGGAGCCATCATGGGTATCCAGATCCCGCTGATGGTTATTGACTGAGAGCGTCTCGGTCATGTCTGCATGTCTCCCGAACCCGTAGGGTCTACACACTTAAGGTTCGGTGACGCTAGGGTTATGAAGATATGTATATGCAGAAACCCGAATGTTGTTCGGAGTCCCGGATGAGATCCCGGACGTCACGAGGAGTTCCGGAATGGTCCGGAGGTAAAGAATTATATATAGGAAGTTCTATTTCGGGCATCGGGACAAGTTTCGGGGTTATCGGTATTGTACCGGGACCACCGGAAGGGTCCCGGGGGTCCACCGGGTGGGGCCACCTGTCCCCGGGGGACACATGGGCTGTAGGGGGTGCGCCTTGGCCATCATGGGCCAAGGGCACCAGCCCCTATAGGCCCATGCGCCTAGGGTTTCCCCCTAGGAGGAGTCCTAGTGGTGGAAGGCACCCCTAGGTGCCTTGGGGGGAGGGAAACCTCCCCTAGGCCGCCGCCCCCCCTAGTAGATCTCATCTACTAGGGCCGGCGCCCCCCCTGGCACCCCTATATATAGTGGGGGAGAGGAGGGACTTCATACACCAGCCCCTGGCGCCTCCATCTCCCCCCCGTTACGTCTCTCCCTCGTAGTCTCGGCGAAGCCCTGCTGCTGTGACGCCCTGCATCCACCACCACGCCGTCGTGCTGCTGGATCTTCATCAACCTCTCCTTTCCCCTTGCTGGATCAAGAAGGAGGAGACGTCTCCCGTCCCGTACGTGTGTTGAACGCGGAGGTGCCGTCCGTTCGGCGCTGGTCATCGGTGATTTGGATCACGTCGAGTACGACTACATCATCACCTTGCAAGCTTCCGCACGCGATCTACAAGTGGTATGTAGATGCAAACTCTCTCCCTTGACTCGTTGCTTAGATGAACTCATATATGGATCTTGGTGAAACCGTAGGAAAAATTTTAATTTTCTGCAACGTTCCCCAACAGTGGCATCATGAGCTAGGTCTATGCGTAGTTCTCTTTGCACGAGTAGAACACAACTTTGTTGTGGGCGTGGGTTTTTGTCATCTTACTTGCCTCTACTAGTCTTTTCTTGCTCAACGGTATTGTGGGATGAAGCGGCCCGGACCAACCTTACACGTACGCTTACGTGAGACCGGTTCCACCGATTGACATGCACTAGTTGCATAAGGTGGCTGGCGGGTGTCTGTCTCTCCCACCTTAGTTGGAGCGGAATCGATGAACAGGGCCCTTATGAAGGGTAAATAGAAGTTGACAAAATCACGTTGTGGTGATTCGTAGGTAAGAAAACGTTCTTGCTAGAACCCAATTGCAGCCACGTAAAAGATGCAACAACAATTAGAGGACGTCTAACTTGTTTTTGCAGCGATTGATCATGTGATGTGATATGGCCAGAAGTTGTGATGAATGATGAATTGTGATGTATGAGATCATGTTCTTTGTAATAGGATTCACGACTTGCATGTCGATGAGTATGACAACCGGCAGGAGCCATAGGAGTTGTCTTTATTTTTTGTATGACCTGCGTGTCATTAAAGAACGCCATGTAACTCACTTTACTTTATTGCTAAACGCGTTAGCCATAGAAGTAGAAGTAGTCGTTGGCGTGACAACTTCATGAAGACACGATGATGGAGATCATGATGATGGAGATCATGGTGTCAAGCCGGTGACAAGATGATCATGGAGCCCCGAAGATGAAGATCAATGGAGCTATATGATATTGGCCATATCATGTCACAACTATATAATTGCATGTGATGTTTATTATGTTTATGCATCTTGTTTACTTAGGACGACGGTAGTAAATAAGATGATCCCTTACAAAAAAATTTCAAGAAGTGTTCTCCCCTAACTGTGCACCGTTGCTACAGTTCGTCGCTTCTAAGCACCACGTGATGATCGGGTGTGATGGATTCTTACGTTCACATACAACAGGTGTAAGATAGTTTTACACAGCGAAAACACTTAGGGTTAACTTGACGAGCCTAGCATGTGCAGACATGGCCTCGGAACACGGAGACCGAAAGGTCGAACACGAGTCGTATGGAAGATACGATCAACATGAGAATGTTCACCGACGATGACTAGTCCGTCTCACGTGATGATCGGACACGGGCTAGTCGACTCGGATCGTGTAACACTTAGATGACTAGAGGGATGTCTAATCTAAGTGGGAGTTCATAATTTGATTAGAACTTTATTATCATGAACTTAGTCTAAAACCTTTGCAAATATGTCTTGTAGATCAATGGCCAACGCTAATGTCAACATGAACTTCAACGCGTTCCTAGAGAAAACCAAGCTGAAAGATGATGGCAGCAACTATACGGACTGGGTCCGGAACCTGAGGATCATCCTCATAGCTGCCAGGAAACAATATGTCCTAGAGGGACCGCTAGGTGACGCTCCCGTCCCAGAGAACCAAGACATTATGAATGCTTGGCAGTCTCGTGCTGATGATTACTCCCTCGTTCAGTGCGACATGCTTTACAGCTTAGAACCGGGGCTCCAAAAGCGTTTTGAGCACCACGGAGCATATGAGATGTTCGAAGAGCTGAAACTAGTTTTTCAAGCTCATGCCCGGGTCGAGAGATATGATGTCTCCGACAAGTTCTACAGTTGTAAGATGGAGGAAAACAGTTCTGTCAGTGAGCACATCCTGAAGATGTCTGGGTTGCACAACCGTATGACTCAGCTGAACATTAACCTCCCAGATGAGGCGGTCATTGACAGAATCCTCCAGTCGCTCCCACCAAGCTACAAGAGCTTTGTGATGAACTACAACATGCAGGGGATGGAAAAGACCATTCCTGAAGTGTTCTCGATGCTGAAGTCAGCAGAGGCTGAAATCAAGAAAGAACATCAAGTGTTGATGGTCAATAAGACCACTAAGTTCAAGAAGGGCAAGGGTAAGAAGAACTTCAAGAAGGACGGCAAAGATGTTGCCGCACCTGGTAAGCCAGTTACCGGGAAGAAGTCAAAGAATGGACCCAAGCCTGAGACTGAGTGCTTTTATTGCAAGGGGAAGGGTCACTGGAAGCGGAACTGCCCCAAATACTTAGCGGATAAGAAGGCCGGCAACACCAAAGGTATATTTGATATACATGTGATTGATGTGTACCTTACCAGTAATCGTAGTAACTCCTGGGTATTTGATACCGGTGCCGTTGCTCATATTTGTAACTCACAGCAGGAGCTGCGGAATAAACGGAGACTGGCGAAGGACGAGGTGACGATGCACGTCGGGAATGGTTCCAGAGTCGATGTGATCGCCGTCGGCACGCTGCCTCTACATTTACCTATGGGATTAGTTTTGAACCTTAATAATTGTTATTTAGTGCCAAGTTTGAGCATGAACATTGTATCAGGATCTCGTTTAATACGAGATGGCTACTCATTTAAGTCTGAGAATAATGGTTGTTCGATTTATATGAGAGATATGTTTTATGGTCATGCTCCGATGGTCAATGGTTTATTCTTAATGAATCTCGAGCGTAATATTACACATGTTCATAGTGTAGATGCCAAAAGATTTAAAGTTGATAACAATAGTCCCACATACTTGTGGCACTGCCGCCTTGGTCACATTGGTGTCAAGCGCATGAAGAAGCTCCATGCCGATGGACTTTTAGAGTCTCTTGATTATGAATCGTTTGACACGTGCGAACCATGCCTCTTGGGCAAAATGACCAAGACTCCGTTCTCCGGAACAATGGAGCGAGCAACCAACTTGTTGGAAATCATACATACCGATGTGTGCGGTCCAATGAGCGTTGAGGCTCGCGGAGGATATCGTTATGTTCTCACTCTCATAGATGACTTGAGTAGATATGGGTATGTCTACTTAATGAAACACAAGTCTGAGACCTTTGAAAAGTTCAAGGAATTTCAGAATGAGGTGGAGAATGAACGTGACCGAAAGATAAAATTCTTACAATCAGATCGTGGAGGAGAATACTTAAGTCATGAATTTGGTACACACTTAAAGAAATGTGGAATCGTTTCACAGCTCACGCCGCCTGGAACACCTCAGCGAAACGGTGTGTCCGAACATCGTAATCGCACTCTATTGGATATGGTGCGGTCTATGATGTCTCTTACCGATTTACCGCTATCATTTTGGGGATACGCTCTAGAGACAGCTACATTCACTTTAAATAGGGCACCGTCTAAATCTGTTGAGACGACACCGTATGAATTATGGTTTGGAAAGAAACCTAAGCTGTCGTTTCTAAAAGTTTGGGGATGCGAAGCTTATGTCAAGAAACTTCAACCTGAAAAGCTCGAACCCAAGTCGGAAAAATGCGTATTCATAGGATACCCTAAGGAAACTGTAGGGTATACCTTCTACTTAAGATCCGAAGGCAAGATCTTTGTTGCCAAGAACGGATGCTTTCTGGAAAAAGAGTTTCTCTCGAAAGAAGTAAGTGGGAGGAAAGTAGAACTCGATGAAGTACTACCTCTTGAGCGGGATATTGACGCAGCACAGGAAACCGTTCCTGTGATGCCCACACCAACTGAAGAGGAAAACCATGATAATGATCAAGGTACTTCGGATCAAGTTACTGCTGAACTTCGTAGGTCCACAAGGACACGTTCCGCACCAGAGTGGTACGGCAACCCTGTCCTGGAAATCATGTTGTTAGACAACAATGAACCTTCGAACTATGAAGAAGCAATGGCGGGCCCGGATTCCAACAAATGGCTTGAAGCCATGAAATCCGAGATAGAATCCATGTATGAAAACAAAGTATGGACTTTGACAGACTTGCCCGATGATCGGCGAGCGATAGAAAACAAATGGATCTTTAAGAAGAAGACGGACGCGGATGGTAATGTTACCATCTATAAAGCTCGACTTGTCGCTAAGGGTTATCGACAGGTTCAAGGGATTGACTACGACGAGACATTCTCTCCCGTAGCGAAGCTAAAGTCCGTCCGAATCATGTTAGCAATTGCCGCATACTATGATTATGAGATATGGCAGATGGACGTCAAAACAACATTCCTTAACGGGCATCTTAAGGAAGAACTGTATATGATGCAGCCGGAAGGTTTTGTCGATCCTCAGAACGCTAACAAAGTATGCAAGCTCCAGCGATCCATTTATGGACTGGTGCAAGCATCTCGGAGTTGGAACATTCGCTTTGATGAGATGATCAAAGCGTTTGGGTTTATGCAGACTTATGGAGAAGCCTGCGTTTACAAAGAAAGTGAGTGGGAGCTCTGTAGCATTTCTCATATTATATGTAGATGACATACTCCTGATGGGAAATAATATAGAATTTCTGGACAGCATTAAGGCCTACTTGAATAAGTGTTTTTCAATGAAGGACCTTGGAGAAGCTGCTTATATATTAGGCATCAAGATCTATAGAGATAGATCGAGACGCCTCATAGGTCTTTCACAAAGCACATACCTTGATAAGATTTTGAAGAGATTCAGAATGGATCAGTCCAAGAAGGGGTTCTTGCCTATGTTACAAGGTATGAGACTGAGCTCAGCTCAGTCACCGACCACGGCAAAAGATAAAGAAGAGATGAGTGTCATCCCCTATGCTTCAGCCATAGGATCTATTATGTATGCCATGCTGTGTACCAGACCCGATGTAAACCTTGCCGTAAGTTTGGTAGCAAGATACCAAAGTAATCCCGGCAAGGAACACTGGACAGCGGTCAAGAATATCCTGAAGTACCTGAAAAGGACAAAGGACATGTTTCTCATTTATGGAGGAGACGAAGAGCTCGTCGTAAAGGGTTACGTCGACGCTAGCTTCGACTCAGATCTGGATGACTCTAAGTCACAAACCGGATACGTGTATATGTTGAATGGTGGAGCAGTAAGCTGGTGCAGCTGCAAGCAGAGCGTCGTGGCGGGATCTACATGTGAAGCGGAGTACATGGCAGCCTCGGAGGCAGCACATGAAGCGATTTGGGTGAAGGAGTTCATCACCGACCTAGGAGTCATACCCAATGCGTCGGGGCCGATCAAACTCTTCTGTGACAACACTGGAGCTATTGCCCTCGCAAAGGAGCCCAGGTTTCACAAGAAGACCAGGCACATCAAGCGTCGTTTCAACTCCATCCGTGAAAATGTTCAAGATGGAGACATAGAGATTTGCAAAGTGCACACGGATCTGAATGTCGCAGATCCGTTGACTAAACCTCTCTCGCGTGCAAAACATGATCAACACCAGAACTCTATGGGTGTTAGATTCATCACAATGTAACTAGATTGGTGACTCTAGTGCAAGTGGGAGACTGTTGGAAATATGCCCTAGAGGCAATAATAAAAGTATTATTATATTTCATTGTTCATGATAATTGTCTTTTATTCATGCTATAACTGTATTATCCGGAAATCGTAATACACGTGTGAATACTTAGACCACACTATGTCCCTGGTAAGCCTCTAGTTGACCAGCTCGTTGTGATCAACAGATAGTCATGGTTTCCTGACTATGGACATTGGATGTCGTTGATAAAGGGATCACATCATTAGGAGAATGATGTGATGGACAAGACCCAATCCTAAGCATAGCATAAAAGATCGTGTAGTTCGTTTTGCTAGAGCTTTGCAAGTGTCAAGTATCTCTTCCTTCGACCATGAGATCGTGTAACTCCCGGATACCGTAAGAGTGCCTTGGGTGTATCAAACGTCACAACGTAACTGGGTGACTATAAAGGTGCATTACAGGTATCTCCGAAAGTAGCTGTTGGGTTGACACGGATCGAGACTGGGATTTGTCACTCCGTATGACGGAGAGGTATCTCTGGGCCCACTTGGTAATGCATCATCATATTGAGCTCAATGTGACCAAGGTGTTGGACACGGGATCATACATTACGGTACGAGTAAAGTGACTTGCTGGTAACGAGACTGAACAAGGTATTGGGATACCGACGATCGAGTCTCGGGCAAGTAACGTACCGATTGACAAAGGGAATTGCATACAGGGTTTGATCGAATCCTCGACATAGTGGTTCATCCGATGACAACATCGAGGAGCATGTGGGAGCCATCATGGGTATCCAGATCCCGCTGATGGTTATTGACTGAGAGCGTCTCGGTCATGTCTGCATGTCTCCCGAACCCGTAGGGTCTACACACTTAAGGTTCGGTGACGCTAGGGTTATGAAGATATGTATATGCAGAAACCCGAATGTTGTTCGGAGTCCCGGATGAGATCCCGAACGTCACGAGGAGTTCCGGAATGGTCCGGAGGTAAAGAATTATATATAGGAAGTTCTATTTCGGGCATCGGGACAAGTTTCGGGGTTATCGGTATTGTACCGGGACCACCGGAAGGGTCCCGGGGGTCCACCGGGTGGGGCCACCTGTCCCCGGGGGCCACATGGGCTGTAGGGGGTGCGCCTTGGCCATCATGGGCCAAGGGCACCAGCCCCTATAGGCCCATGCGCCTAGGGTTTCCCCCTAGGAGGAGTCCTAGTGGTGGAAGGCACCCCTAGGTGCCTTGGGGGGGAGGGAAACCTCCCCTAGGCCGCTGCCCCCCCTAGTAGATCTCATCTACTAGGGCCGGCGCCCCCCCTGGCACCCCTATATATAGTGGGGGAGAGGAGGGACTTCATACACCAGCCCCTGGCGCCTCCATCTCCCCCCCGTTACGTCTCTCCCTCGTAGTCTCGGCGAAGCCCTGCTGCTGTGACGCCCTGCATCCACCACCACGCCGTCGTGCTGCTGGATCTTCATCAACCTCTCCTTTCCCCTTGCTGGATCAAGAAGGAGGAGACGTCTCCCGTCCCGTACGTGTGTTGAACGCGGAGGTGCCGTCCGTTCGGCGCTGGTCATCGGTGATTTGGATCACGTCGAGTACGACTACATCATCACCTTGCAAGCTTCCGCACGCGATCTACAAGTGGTATGTAGATGCAAACTCTCTCCCTTGACTCGTTGCTTAGATGAACTCATAGATGGATCTTGGTGAAACCGTAGGAAAAATTTTAATTTTCTGCAACGTTCCCCAACACCCAGCGCAGCTCCGACCCATATTTCCACAACACTCAACCCTAAATAGGAAGAAGCGCTCATCCAGTTCCTCCGTGAGAACTGGGACATCTTTGCATGGAAGCCTGCTGACATGCCGGGTGTTCCCAGGGGGCTGGCTGAGCATCGCCTAAGAGTCGACTCAAAAGAAAAACCTGTCAAAGAACATCTTTGACGGTGCACCGTTCAGAAGAGGAAAGCCATTGGCGAGGAGGTGGCTCGACTCCTGGCAGCAGAGTTTATCCGAGAGATATACCACTCCGAGTGGCTTGCCAATGTCGTCATGGTCCCCAAGAAGGACAAGTCACTTCGCATGTGGATCGATTTCAAACATATCAATCGGGCCTGCCCGAAAGATCATTTTCCTCTGCCTCGCGTCGACCAAATTGTCGACTCAACTGTGGGATGCGAGAGATTGTCTTTTTTAGACGCCTATTCCAGGTACCATCAGATCCGTCTGTATGGACCCAACGAGATCAAAACAGCTTTCATCACTCCATTCGGGTGCTTCTGCTATGTCACCATGCCATTCGGTCTCAAGAATGCCGGAGCCACGTTCATGAGGATGATTCAAAAGTGTTTACTCACTCAAATCAGTCGAAATGTGGAAGCGTACATGGATGATATCATGGTCAAGTCATGAAAGGGTTCCGACCTGTTGACTGACCTTGCTGAAACATTTGCTAATCTCAGGAGGTATGATATCAAGCTTAATCCATCAAAATGCACATTCGGAGTTCCTGGTGGAAAGTTACTCGGTTTTCTTGTTTCAGAACGAGGAATCGACGCTAACCCAGAAAAGTTGCCACCATACTCCGAATGAAACGCCCTGTGCGTGTGCACGATGTCCAGAAGCTTACTGGATGCTTGGCCGCGTTAAGTCGATTCATCTCTCGCCTCGGTGAAAAGGCATTGCCTCTTTACCGACTGATGAAGAAGGCAGACAAGTTCGAGTGGACTCCAGAAGCTGATGCAGCGTTCGCCGAGCTAAAAGCTCTGCTCTCCACCCAGCCGGTGCTTGCTTCTCCAATCAGCAAAGAGCCTCTGTTGCTTTACATTGCAGCCACAGGACAAGTCATTAGTACAGTACTTACGGTCGAGCGGGAAGAAGAAGGGAAAGCCTTCAAAGTTCAGCGCCCAGTGTATTATCTCTCTGAAGTTTTGACTCCATCGAAGCAAAGATATCCTCATTATCAGAAGCTTGTGTATGGGATCTACATGACCACGAAGAAGGTTGCTCATTATTTCTCTGATCATTCCATTACAGTCGTCAGCGACGCCCCACTATTAGAGATTCTGCACAACAGAGATGCAACTGGTTGAGTGGCTAAATGGGCGATTGAACTCCTTCCCCTTGATATCAAGTTTGAGGCAAAGAAAGCCATTAAGTCCCAGGCGATAGCAGATTTCCTTGCCGAGTGGATTGAACAACAGCAGCCGACTCAAGTTCACTCGGAGCATTGGACCATGTTCTTAGATGGCTCTAAGATGTTAAATGGTTCCGGTGCTGGGGTAGTTTTGGTTTCCCCCCGAGGAGATAAGCTCAGATATGTGCTCCAGATCCACTTTGATTCCTCCAATAATGAAGCAGAATATGAAGCACTTTTGTATGGGTTGCGCATGGCCATTTCACTCGGCGTCCGTCGCCTTATGGTTTATGGCGACTCAGATTTGGTGGTCAATCAGGTGATGAAGGAGTGGGACGTTAGAAGCCCAGCCATGACTGGATACTGCAATGCAGTGAGGAAGCTTGAAAAGAAATTCGAAGGGTTAGAGCTCCACCATATACCCCGACTGAAGAATCAAGCGGCTGATGATTTGGCGAAGATAGGTTCCAAGAGAGAAGCCATTCCCAGTGATGTGTTCTTGGAGCATATCCATACTCCATCAGTCAAAGAAGATCCTTTTACCGAAGAAGCTCCGCAGCCCAAGAGTATCACAGATCCGACTGAGGTTGAAGTTCCAGCAGTGGTCGACCTGATCATGGAAGCATTAGTGATCACTCCCGATTGGACAGTACCGTATATCGCGTATATCTTAAGGAAAGAGCTCCCGAAGGATGAAGAAGAGGCTCGACAGATCGTCCGCCGATCTAAAGCCTTTACTGTGATAAGGGGACAGCCGTACAGAGAAAGCGCGACTGGAGTTGGTCAGAAATGCATAACGCCAGAAGAAGGTCGAATAATCCTTGACGACATCCACTCGGGGACCTGTGGCCATCATGCATCCTCTCGGACCATCGTGGCCAAAGCATACCGAGCCAGATTTTATTGGCCAAGAGCGAATGAAATGGCAAAGGAGATAGTCGACAAGTGTGAGGGATGTCAATTTTACTCCAATATGTCACACAAGCCCGCCTCAGCTTTAAAGACCATACCACTCGTCTGGCCCTTCGCAGTATGGGGGTTGGATATGGTTGGACCCTTGAGAATAGGCAGAAGCGGTATCACCCATGTGTTGGTAGCAGTCGACAAGTTCACCAAGTGGATTGAGGCTAAACCCATCAAGAACCTTGATGCCGGCACTGCTGTCAGCTTCATCAGAGAGTTGATATTCAGATATGGAGTCCCGCACAGCATCATCACTGACAACGGGTCAAACTTCGATTCCGAGGAATTCAGAGCGTTCTGCACATCTCAAGGCACACGAGTCGACTATGCTTCAGTCGCTCATCCGCAGTCGAATGGACAGGCAGAACGAGCCAACGGCTTGATTCTCAAAGGGTTGAAACCCCGATTGATGCTTGATCTCAAGCATGCAGCTGGTGCATGGGTCGACGAACTTCCGTCAGTACTTTGGGGATTAAGGACCACGCCTAACCGGTCGACTGGGAGAACTCCGTTCTTCTTAGTCTACGGAGCTGAAGCGGTCTTGCCGAGTGACCTGCTTCACAACGCTCCCCGAGTCGAGCTCTACACCGAAGCTGAAGCAGAACAAGCCCGGCAGGACGCAGTCGACCTTCTAGAGGAAGAAAGGGAGATGGCTTTGATCCGATCGACCATTTACCAACAGGACTTGCGTCGCTTCCACGCCAAAAACATGAGGAGTCGAGCCTTCCAGGAAGGAGATTTGGTTCTCCGAGTGGATCAACAGAAACCACACAAGCTCGCTCCTTCTTGGGAGGGTCCCTTCATCGTCACCAAGGTTCTCCACAATGAGGCATACCGTCTTTACAATGTCGAGCATCAGATCGACGAGCCCCGAGCTTGGAACGCGGAGCTGCTCCGCCCCTTTTACACTTAAGTGTGCACTCGGAAATGTAATAAAAGTACTTCTGTAGTTCATTTTTCAAAAGACAATAGTGTTATAATTTTCCCAGTGGTTGTTGTCACTTTTGTTTGTTCAATAAAATTCCCCCCCCCCCGGTGGATGGCTTAGTTGCGAATCCGTTTCGCCTAAGTTTAAAAAAAAATCCTATCGAGTGATGAGCCAGCCTTTCACTTGGAGGCTTAGCCGCGAATCCGTTTCGCCTAAGTTTCAATAAAATCCTGCCGAGTGGTGAGCCAGCCTCCCACTCGGAGGCTTAGTTGCAGTCCAAGTACTCGCCTAAGTTTTTGAAAATCCTACCGAGTGGAGAGCAGACCTCCCACTCGGGGGCTTAGCTGCAGCCCAGTGCTCGCCTAAGTTTTTGAAAATCCTACCGAGTGGTGAGCCAGCCTCCCACTCGGAGGCTTAGCTGCAGTCCAAGTACTCGCCTAAGTTTCAATAAAATCCTACCAAGTGGTGAGCCAGCCTCTCACTTGGGGGCTTAGCTGCAGCATAGTGCTTGCCTAAGTACAAGTATAATGTGCGCCCCGCAAGGAAGACGAGGTGCAGGTCGACTGCTACCCTCTTCTTCCGAGCTACGCCACAAGTATAATGTGCTCTCCGCAAGGAGGACGAGGTACAGGTCGACTGCCACTTCTCCTTCCGAGCTACGCCACAAGTATAATGTGCGCTCCGCATCAAGTCGATTGATGCCTTCTCCCTCAAAGAAACACTGCAAAAATCCTACCGAGTTGAGAGCAGACCTCCCACTTGGGGGCTTAGCTGCAGCCCAGCGCTCGCCTAAGTTTTTGAAAATCCTACCGAGTGGAGAGCAGACCTCCCACTCGGGGGCTTAGCTGCAGCCCAGTGCTCGCCTAAGTTTTTTGAAAATCCTACCGAGTGGGGAGCAGACCTCCCACTCGGGGGCTTAGCTGCAGCCCAGTGCTCGCCTAAGTTTTTGGAAATCCTACCGAGTGGAGAACAGACCTCCCACTCGGGGGCTTAGCTGCAGCCCAGTGCTCGCCTAAGTTTTTGAAAATCCTACCGAGTGGAGAGCAGACCTCCCACTCGGGGGCTTAGTTGCAGCCCAGTGCTCGCCTAAGTTTTTGAAAATCCTACCGAGTGAAGAGCAGACCTCCCACTCGGAGGCTTAGCTGCAGCCCAGTGCTCGCCTAAGTTTTTGAAAATCCTACCGAGTGAAGAGCAGACCTCCCACTCGGAGGCTTAGCTGCAGCCCAGTGCTCGCCTAAGTGTGTTGAGGAACAAGTCGATTGCAATAAGCGCTTCGTCCTAGCCTGCAAAAGACACCTCAAACCAAATGCAAAAATATTCAACGTCGAATCCAAGTTCAGATAACATCTAACGGAACCGAAAGCGCTCGGGCGCTAAGCCCGTTAAGGTTTATCGGTTACAAAAATCACTCGGCATACCGAGGAAAATTTAAAGTATCAAGCACAGAAGTTTTTTACCCCTCCTGCGGAGGGTTGGAAGGCGCAACAAATTCATCCAGGTCGATTCCATCTGCAATCCGAGTGGCAGCGGCGATGAAGGTCTCCATGAAAGATCGGAAATCATGCTTCTTGGTATTAGCCACCTTAAGGGCTGCCAGCTTGTCCTCTCGCGCCTCCTTGCAGTGAAAACAGGCCAGAGACAGAGCAACATCCGCGCCGCACCTGGCAGAAGACTTCTTCCATTCTTGCACTCGACTTGGAACCTCGTTCATTCGAGTCATCAGAGACTCGAGGTCGTTCTGAAGTGTCTCTCTTGGCCAGAGTGTTGTGTTGATGCGGGAAGTTGCGACCTTCAGCCTTGCGAGATAGTCGACAACAGCAGCAACGCAGATTCAAGTCGGAGCACATTCATGGCGACTTCATCTTTCATAGGAGAGTTGATGGGATCCAGGTTTATTTCCAGTCGACCAGTCTCTTCTTCAAAGTTCTGGCAGAACTCTGCAAGCACAACCCCAGAGTCAAGACAGCAGTCTGACGGAGAGATCATAGTTAAAATGTCTATTTGATACAAAAGATTACCTTCAAGCATGAGGAATAGCTTCTTGGCGAGTCCTCGCAGATAAGCCTCTAGATCATTCTTCTTTCCCACCAACTCACTGGCCTTGTCACTCAAGGCAATCTTGTCACTCTTCAGTCGACTGACCTCCTTGTTGGCCGCATCAAGAGCAGCTTTCAGATTGGTATTTTCCTGTTCAAGCTTGGTGATTGAAGCCAGCTTCTCATCTGCGAGCTTGGTCTTCTCTAAAGCCGCTTTCTGCATCTCAGCCAAGTTAAGGTCTTTCTTCTTCAGAGCATCCCTCAGTTTGTCTGCAAAGTCACAGTGAGATCAGACTCTGAAACGGACGAGAGGCAAAAAGCAGTCGTCGAGGTTCTCACCAAACATACCTTTTGCGTCCTCCTTCGACTTTGTGAAGTTCTCCTGGACCAGTTTCAGATCAAGCTCGAGCTGGATTTGCTTGTTCTCCAACTCAGTGTAATGAGCCGCAAGCTCGCAAGATTTCTGCGAAGAACCAATCGCAAATGTCAAAGACAGTTCACTTCCGAATGACTAAGGAAAAATCATAGCATTTCTAAGACTACAGCCGAATATAAACATTCGACCATAGTCTCGGGGACTACACCCAGTGGGTGCACTCAGCATGCCCCCACTAGTTCTATTAGTTAGAGTCGATCAGTCGACCAACAAATAGCAAAAAAAAAGAGCGGTTATCTTCAGACTGTAGTCGACTGCCAGCAGTCGACCACAGTCTCGAGGACTACACCCAGTGGGTGCACTCAGCGTGCCCCCACCGATTTATCAATCCATTCGACCTGATCGAGTAAAGAAAAATCTTAAGACATAAAGACTATGGTCGACTGCCAGCAGTCAACCATAGCCTTGGGGACTACACCCAGTGGGTGCACTCAGCGTGCCCCCACTAATCCGGAATTTCAATCAACACACCCAGTGGGTGTACGACAGATACTAAAATTTTCAGAAAGAAGGATTTTAAGATATCATATCCTAACAGAACAGGCGGTGATCGACTGACATGAACATTGCTCTGAAGAGCTGAACTGGCGTCATAAGCCGCCTGACTAGCGTCTCGGATTGCCTTCACTTGCTCCATCGTGATCCCTGCCTGGCGTATTGCTTCTTTAGCAGCACTAGCTTGGTGTTCTGGGACGTGGTGGGTCGAGAAAAGTGAAGGCTGAGCAGCACTCAACGACAAAGGGCGAGCACTCGTCAGCGGCACCGCAAAAGATATGGTAGGCCGAGTGACGTTGTCCCCCTCTACGACCAATGTCTCGGGTGCTGGCACGTCCTGAGTCTCCTTGCTAGCAGACGCTTTCCTGTTCCTCCTCTGCCTCAGTGGTTCCTCGTCATCGTCGTCGGGAAGGTCAATAACGACGTTAGATGGAGCTGCAAAAAAGAGTCAAAATTAAAGACAAAGAGCCAACCGACTGAAGACGGAACTACAAAAGTCATACCAGGTTTTGAAGTGACAGCATCTTCCATCTTGTGATCTTCAGCCCTGGCCGATGTATCAGAAGTAGCAGCACTGCAGCTCCAGAAGTCAGTCGGTCAGCTCACGAATCGGCCAAGAATAAATTCATGTGAAACGAGGAAACTCAAGTTACACTATTACCTTGAGATAGTGGGGGTCACCATCTTCATCTTCGGCAAGACCTTCGTCGGCTTCGACGGCGCCACTCGAGATTCCTTCGGAGCTTTTTCAGTCGGCGCCGGAGAAGTCGTCCGAGGACGCTTGGTCGACTGTGCGACGGGCGCAACCCCCTTACCACGCTCGGCTGCAGGATCATGGACAAGCTTCGAGCGTCTTTCCGAACAAGGAGGTGCAACTTCCTCCTCCTCCTCCTCTTCCTCCTCATCAGAGTCATTATCTTCATCGTCGTCATCAGCATCCGAATCCCACTCCTCCGGGCTTTCGTCCCCCACTTCCTTCCTCCTCCTCAGTCGGCGCTTGCGCTCCATTGGGCATCGAGTACAACTCAGTGGTGGCCTGACAGACAACAAAACAAGACAAAGGTCAATCGACCAATTTGCAGTGAAGCAGAATGAATAAAGCAAGATCACAACCGGAGATAAGTGGTCATACCGTGTCCGGTGTGTAGGTATGGTCGACTGGTGGGATCCTCCTAGCCCCTCGAGGGTTATCCTTATTCCCTGTGATGGCAGCCATCCACCTCTCCAGTGTGGTGTCATTGACCGCCTCTGGATGGACCCGAGTGGTATCTTCGGTGCCGCAGTACATCCACATCGGGTGGCCTCGGTATTGGAGCGGTTGAATACACCGTCGAAGGAAAACCTCCAGAAGGTCCATGCCAGTCACTCCGTCCCGAATGAGCTGGACTACATGCTCCATCAACATTTTTACCTGAGCCTTCTCCTCCGGGAGCACCTTCAGAGAAGACGGCTTGTTCACTCGGTCCATGGAGAACGGAGGGAGACCAGTCGACTGCCCCGGCGTCGACTTGTCTTGGCAGTAGAACCAAGTCGACTGCCACCCTCTAACTGACTCGGGAAGGGTCATGGCTGGAAAAGCGCTCTTACTCCTCACTTGGATTCCAAGACCCCCGCACATCTGGATTACTTTAGTCCTATCGTCATCCGGACTCGCCTTTTTCACCGTCTGAGAGCGACAAGTGAATATGTGCTTAAAGAGACCCCAATGCGGTCGACAACCCAGGAAGTTTTCGCACAGAGACACAAAAGTGGCGAGGTAGGCAATGGAATTGGGAGTAAAATGGTGGAGTTGCGCCCCAAAGAAGTTTAGAAACCCTCGGAAGAAAAGCCTCGGTGGCAGGGAGAATCCACGATCTACATGAGTGGCTAGGAGAACGCACTCACCCTCCAGTGGCTGCGGTTGCCACTCGATCCCCGGAAGTCTTGCTGACCCATGAGAGATCAGTCCCTCATTGGCCAGGTCATTGAGATCCGCCTGGGTGATGGTCGAGCGGATCCAATCTCCTTGGACCCAACCTTGCGGCAGGCGGGACCTCGACGAAGATCCGCCCCGGCTGGTCGCTCTTCCCTTTGCTTTCGCCGTCGCCGTCGCCTTCTTCGCTCGCTCCAAGGCTGCCGTCTTCTCCTTCACCATCGTCGCCGGCGAGGCGCGCAAGGAGTGGGTGGGCGGAGGCAAAAGCGGGCGCAGCAGGCGGGGGTGAGGAAGGCGGAGAGGGAAATGGATACGCACTGTTCAAAAACCCTCGCCCGGCACCTTATATAGGGACGCTTCCGAGTGGCTGACAGGTAGGCCCGGGCGGTCCTGTCAAATCCCGAAATAGTCACGCGCACGATACGTGGCGAAAAAGGCGGCGCGGAAATCGAGGTGTCTACGCCTTATCCCATCCGAGTACCGCGGTCCACCCCGCTTCGCGCGCTTCCCAAAATTCGGATCCCACAAAATCCGCTAACAGCAGAGCAACCTGTCAGGCGGTGGATTTCCTACAATCCTTCGCTCGGAAGTTCACCAAGTTCAAAAGTTCACTCGACAGAAGAAAAGAATGGATCAAGGCGACTGAAAGAAAAGTTGATGCCATCATTAAAAAAGTCATTGGTCCAGGATGAGACATGCTCAGAACACAAAAACAGGTCGGAAAGATTATCAACTCCTTCCTCACTCAAACCTCGATCCATTCGGGGGCTAATGATGAAGTCATGTACCTAGGGTAGGGTCATGAACCTGTCCAAAGTACCCTCCCCAAGGACATCTTCAGAAGAAGCTGCCTTCCAGTCGACCAAGAGGGATTCCACTCGACAGACTTGAAGGTACTCGACCACGAAGACTCACTCGACCACCAGGAGATTAAGAGCCACTCTGTATCCAAACGGTCTGTAATTAAGTAGTCTTTATGGCCATGATGACACTTTATGTAGGGCGTTACCAGTAACGCCAATCCTTTATGTACTTTAAACCCTGCATAACTGAGGGCCGGAGGGGTCTGGCAGACACTATATAAGCCACCCCCCTCCTCAGTGTAAAGGGTTCGCACCCCTGTAACTCATACGCATATAATCCAGTCGACCGCCTCCGGGCTCCGAGACGTAGGGCTGTTACTTCCTCCGAAAAGGGCCTGAACTCGTAAATCCCTTGCGTACACAACTACTCCATAGCTAAGGTCTTGCCTCTCCATACCTACCCCCCATTCTACTATCAGACTTAGAACCACGACACTACCCCTGGAGGCAGACATGTTAAATAGTCCGACCCCTTTCTTATCGCACTATTTGTATTGTTCTGCACCCATCGCAATATTTTTGAATACACAAAGCATCGCTTTTTGCCTATCATTGCATTCCCTTTTTATACATATGTTCTCTTATGACATGTTGCATCCGTATGCTTTGGTACGGCTAAATACACCAGGGGCTTAAGTTCCCCAAATTATGGTGTGATAAGTCCTAACACTTTCACAAGTGCGGCACCCCGAACTTATAGCATTATATGCATCGGCTCCGAATCATGTCTTGGGTCAATAGTTGGGTTTGCCCGGCTCCCATGTTTTGGTACCTTACGTTCCGTTATATCGGCTAAGGTAGCGCTGGGAGAACCACTGCGATTGTGCCCCAGTTGAGCTGGGTGAGCACCTCAGTGGAGAAAGCTAAAACTGACCGTCATGATGGGGCGAGAGCCGGTCGCTGTTCGAGAGGTTTTTTCGAGTCCCTAAAGACTAATGCCGCTTAGAGCGAGGAACCGGCTTTGTCCGACCCAGGCATGGGTAGCGCCCCGAATTCGGCCTTCCGAACACTAGGGGCTTCGCCGAAATTTAAAATTATAGAATTCTATGGCTAAGTGAGAGTGTTCAAGCATTATAAGTCCGGTTGCCTCGTTCGTTGTGTTGAGCGCCTCCCTAGAAGGACCCAAAAATGGGAACAAGAGCGCTCAAGTTTATCTCGAACACCCCAGCACTCGTGGCATGGGGGCCGAAGCCAACGACTTGCCATCTCTCAGGTTTGATAAACGGCCACATAGAAGGTAATATTTTAAATTAACAAGCGTTGCTTAGCGCATATGAACAAAGTTTTTAGCGCACAGGATAACAAGATGCGAGTCTACTAAAAAATTACATCTTTGGAGCATTCACCCGCAATAATGCGGGCACCCTTCAGGACACCTTTATAATACATCTCGGGCGTGCGATACTCCTTGCCCGGCGGTGGCGCGTCCGTCACAAGCTTCTCTGCGTCCATCCTGCCCTAGTGCACTTTAGCACGGGAAAGGGCCCAACGGGCACCTTCAATGCAGGCGGAGTGCTTGATGACTTCAACCCATGGACAAGCGTCCACCAGCCACCGCACCAGGCCGAAGTAGCTCCCAGGCATGGCTTCTTTGGGCCACAGCCAAACTATGAGGCCCTTCATGGCCTGTTCAGCCACCTGGTGGAGCTCGACCAGCTGCTTCAGCTGGTCGCTCAGGGGCACCGGATGTCCGGCCTCAGCATACTGAGACCAGAACACCTTCTCCGTCGAGCTCCCCTCCTCGGCTCTATAGAACGCGGCAGCATCGGACACGCTACGGGGCAGATCTGCGAACGCTCCTGGAGAGCTCCGAATTCGGGTAAGTAACAGATAATTCACTTTTACATGCTTGCTTTGCATGAAGAATGCCTTACCCGCCGCTATTTTCTTTACTGCCTCGATCTCCTGGAGGGCCTTTTGGGCCTCGGCCTTAGCGTCTTTGGCACTCTCAAGATCCGACCCAAGCTCGGACTCTCGAGTCTTCGAGTCACGCTCCAAATTCTCGTGTTTCTCAACGAGAGCCTAGAGCTCTTGCCGCACATCCGCCACCCGCGCCTCCTGCTTCTCTCGCTTTGTGCGTTCTGCGGCCGCATTGCGTTCGGCTGAGGACACCGCCTCCTTCAGGGTCGTCACCTCGTTCGTGGCCCCTGCAATACCCAAGTTATTCCTGTCATCCTTTGCAACCAAATCCTTTTCTATAAGGTACAACTTTAATAAGGTGTTACTTACCTTCCTTGTCCTCGAGCTGCTTCTTGGCATGGCCGAGCTTGCTCTCGGACCACTCGAGGCTCTGCTTCAAGGCATTGACCTCCGCAGTCAGTGCGGCAGAGGTCAGCAGCGCAGCCTGCATTCCCATATTGACATATTTGTGTTAGACTCCTGCGTATATCTTTTTAGATCCTCAGTTCGGCTTTTCTTTCCGAACACCGAACCAAGCATCAGGGGCTACTGTCTATGCGGTACTATTTTACATATCTTAAAATCCTTACCTCAAAGCCTGTTAGAAGGCTGGTACAGGCTTCGGTCAGCCCGCTCTTGGTGGACTGAACTTTCTGAATCACCACACTCATAATAGTGCGGTGTTCCTCTTTGATGGAAGCGCCGTTGAGCGCCTCCAGCAAGTTATCCGGCGCCTCCGGTTGGACGGAGGTCATCGGCGTCGTCGTCTCGCCCTTCTTACAAAGGGGCCGCCTGCTAGACTCCGGAACCACCAAAGGTTCCGGTGCGGAGTCCGGTCCAAATTCCGGGAGGTTGCCCTGCGGCACCTCCGGGGCCTCCTCCTCCTGGCCGGTCCCCTTCTGGGACCCCACCTCGGCGTCGTCTGCGTCACGAGGGGAGGAGGCGGTCAGAAGTGAAGCACTATTCACATCCGACGAACCCAGGGACCCGCTCGACGAAGCGGGGAGTTCATCCTTGGCCGGGCTACATGGTTGTGTTCGGCGTTAGAAGACACTATGCGACGAAAAGAAAAATCATAAGCTATTCCGGAATCCGAACACTTACGGTCTCGCCAGGGGCTTGGCCCTCGAGGGCCACTCCTCTTCGCCGTCGTCGGCGTTGGTGGAACAGTCTGGAGGAAGGGTCCTTCCCTTCTTGGACCCTTCGGCCTCCCCCGTTGGGGAAGCCTTCCTCTTCTTCTCTCCCCCAGCTGGGGGAGAGGCCTCTTTCTTCTCCTCCTCGTCCTCGTGGGAGGAGTCCGCCTCGGAGTCATCGGACGATGAGTCCGATAACACCTGGCGTCGGGAACTCCTCCGAGTTCCCGTAGCCTTCTTCTTGGCCTTCTTCTCCGGCACCACGTAAGGCGCTGGGACCAGCAGCCCTGTCAAACGGGCATTCGCTGGGTCTTCTGGAAGGGGAGCCGGACAGTTAACCTGTCCGGACATCTTCTGCAGGCCTGTTAAAGGTAATGGGAGTTTAGATCCCACATAGAGTCAAACTATGGAAAGCAAGTGTCCCGTAAAGGATAATATAACTTATCTCGCCAGCCGGACGCTGCGAGCTGAATCCGCGATCTTCGGTAGCGGATGCGGGTGCCTCGGCGCCCTTGAAAAGCACCCGCCAGGCCTCTTCGTACGTAGTGTCGAAGAGCCCGCTCAAAGTCTGGTGCTGTGCTGGATCGAACTCCCACAAATTGAAGTTCCGCTGTTGGCAGGGGAGGATCCGGTGGATGAGCATGACCTGGATTACGTTGACAAGCTTGAGCTTCTTGTTCACCAGGGTTTGGAGACAGGATTGGAGTCCGGTCAGCTCTTCTGAATCGCCCCACAACAGGCCCTTCTCTTTCCAGGAGGTGAGCCGCGTGGGGATGCCAGATCTGAATTCGAGGGCCGTTGCCAATTCGGGGTCACGCGGCTCGGTGATGTAGAACCACCCCGGTTGCCACCCTTTGATGGTTTCCACGAAGGAGCCCTCGAGCCAGGTGACGTTGGGTATCTTGCCCACCATGGCGCCTCCGCACTCCGCCTGGCTGCCCCCCACTACCTTCGGCTTGACATTAAAAGTCTTTAGCCATAAGCCGAAGTGGGGCTGGATGCAGAGGAAAGCCTCGCACACAACGATAAACGCCGAGATGTTGATGATAAAATTCGGGGCCAGATCATGGAAATCCAGGCCATAGTAGAACATGAGCCCCCGGACAAAGGGGTGGAGTGGGAAGCCCAGTCCACGGAGGAAATGGGGAAGGAATACCACCCTCTCATGGGGCCTGGGGGTGGGATGAGCTGCCCCTCGTCGGGGAGCCGGTGCGCGGTATCGCTGGACAAGTATCCGGCCTTGCGCAACTTTTTGATGTGCCCCTCCGTGACGGAGGAGGCCATCCACTTGCCTCCCGCTCCAGACATGGTTGGAGAAGGTTGAGGTGAGATGTGCGGGCTTGGGCGCTGGACCTCGAGTGCGCGGAGATGGATAAGAAAAGGAGGAAGAAGGCGTAGGTAAAAGGGATAATTAGATTTATGCCCCTAGTTGTGTCCCACTCGTCTGTTTTACCCCTAATTCCCAAAAGTCACCGGTTCTGTCCAAGTCACTTTGCTCCTCTTATGCTTTTGCCCTTTGACCGTTTGACCGTCAGTTTGAAAACTTCATAACTAATTCATACTAAATCAGAAAAATGCAAATAAGATACCAAAATGTTCAAAAAAAACATCACCTATATGTCAGTGTCATTTGCATTCATGAAAAAAGTGTTGGAAAGTGCACATCCGAGTTTGAGCTCTTTTGATACCACCATGAATAGTAAACTCTAAAAAAATTCAAAAAAAATAAAAAAAATATGGTGGCAAAGAACGACAAATGTTCTAAGTGCTTGCCAAGTTTCATTAGGGAACAACACTTGTGGAAGTCGTGGCAAAAAAATAATCTATTTTGGAGCGCTGATTGTTTTTTTGCCGCGGCACCCACGAATGTTATTCCCTGATGAAACTTGGCATGCACTTAAAAATTTGTCATTCTTTGCCACCAATTTTTTTTTGAATTTTTTTGAACTTTTTTAGATTTTACTATTCATGGTGGTAGCATAAGAGCTAATACTCAGATGGGCACTTTCCAACACTTTTTTCATGAATGCAAATGACACTGACATATAGGTGATGTTTTTCTGAACATTTTGGTATCTTATTTGCATTTTTCCGATTTAGTATGAATTAGTTATGAAGTTTTCAAACTGACAGTCAAACGGTCAAAGGGCAAAAGCATAAGAGGAGCAAAGTGACTTGGACAGAACCGGTGACTTTTGGGAATTAGGGGTAAAAGAGACGAGTGGGACACAACTAGGGGCATAAGTCTAATTATCCCTAGGTAAAAAGGTGGATCCTTATCCCCTTATATATGGGCAGACGAAACTATGCGTCCCCACCAGCCCGGTAAAACTCGCTTATATCCCGAGCGCCGCAATCAATGGCGCGGTTGGGTTACCCACGTCCGTATTGATGAGAATCCCGGAATAAGGGGACACGATCTCTGCTTTGACAAGACGTGCCAAGGAAACCGCTTCGCTAAACGCGCTGAGGTGGAACAATAAAAACAATTCGAGTAAAGGCTTGGTCGTGGCGTGACGTCATGCCACGAAATACGTCAGCAGATTGAAGTTGTGTAAATATTATTCTCTCTACGGTGGTATGTGAATTTATTTTGCAGAGCCGGACACTATCCTGGTGTTCAAAATCTTCTATGAATTATTCGGAGGAGGAACCCGCCTTGCAATGCCGAAGACAATATGCGCGCCGGACTCGTCGTCATTGAAGCCTGGTTCAGGGGCTACTGAGGGAGTCCTGGACTAGGGGCTGTCCGGATAGCCAAACTATCATCATTGGTCGGACTCCAAGACTATGAAGATACAAGATTGAAGACTTCGTCCCATGTCCGGATGGGACTTTCCTTGGCGTGGAAGGCAAGCTTGGCGATACGGATATGTGGATCTCCTACCATTGTAACCGACTCTGTGTAACCCTAGCCCTCTCCGGTGTCTATATAAACCGGACGGTTTTAGTCCGTAGGACACACAACAATCATACCATAGGCTAGCTTCTAGGGTTTAGCCTCCTTGATCTCGTGGTAGATCTACTCTTGTACTACCCATATCATCAATATCAATTAAGCAGGAGTAGGGTTTTACCTCCATCGAGAGGGCCCGAACCTGGGTAAAAACATCGTGTCCCTTGTCTCCTGTTACCATCCACCTAGACGCACAGTTCGGGACCCCCTACCCATGATCCGCCGGTTTTGACACCGACAATCTCCATACCCCGAGATTGGCGGAGCTACGGCCGTGCGAGTGGCCACACAATGCGTTCATGGAAGGGGCCGGAATCCTCCAAGAGTTCAACCAATATGTTGCTAATGCCGGCCTCACCGACTTCACCGCAACTGAATGCGAACAGTATCATCTCCTCACAAACTCCTTTGTGCAAAACTTTCATTTTCATTCTAGGAATAACCCCCCTGAGGTGTAGTTTAATTTATATTCTGAAACCCGCCAGATCCCACTTACTGAATTTTGTGACATATGCATGCTTCCTTCTGATGGGGATTTGGTAGAGCCTAAGCCCTCAGAGTTTGAAGGTTTTTACCGTACTTTGATAGTGGGGGATGAGAGAAGAGTATTGGGCGCCACTGCCTTTATCTTGTCGTTTCCTGATGTGCATTATTTTGCCTTATTTATTGCAAAGTGCTTGCTAGCGAGAGAGAAGGTGGGTTCACTTAGCGCCCCAGACTTTGCTCCTTTGCGTCGTGCACTTTATGGCGACAACACTTATATCTTGGGAGCTATTGTGGCACGTCACCTTCACCTTAATAGATTCAAGGGTAAACTACATGGGGGCATTTATGCTACTCGCCTGGTGACTCACTTCAATGTGCAGATACGCCAACATGATCATCCTTTGCCCAAAGCTTATCTAGATAGAGCAGCTATGAAGGACCACTAGTTTATTGCTGTTGATTACCCTAATATTGATATTCCTTACAACTTAGTTTTCAGTAAGAAAACTCGTGATATTATTCCCTTGCATGCACCTGCTTTGTTTGATCATGTTGCCAGGGGCGGATACAGGATTATGCCTGAGGACATTGTCGCTTACCGAAACAACCAGGCTGCAGCACAGGAGGAGTCTCAGCAGTGGGACCCTATGGTGCCTGCTCCCCAACACTTCAACATTGGACCTCATGGCTTCTACAACTGGTGATTACCAAGTTAGGACAAAAGCCTAAGCTTGGGGGAGTACGTATTCCCACCGACATTACGTTCATGTTCACACATTTCATTCATGTTCACACATTTCATTCCAGTTGTCGGTGTCCACACATTTTCATTGTATCATCCATGGTTAATTTATTTTCTTGCTTTCTTTTTGTGTGTTTGAAAAACTTTGAGAAAATCCAAAAATATGTTTCTTGCTTTGTTTTTTCTTCCTAGTTTAAATTGTTGTAGCACTAAAAAGAAAACCCAAAAGATTTCCTTTACTTGTTGGGGGCTTTCCCATGTAAATAGTTTTTCTCGTTTTTTCTTTTCTCTTTTCGTTTGCTTGTTTATGAAAAAACAAAAACTCCAAAAATATTTCAGTGTGTTTCTCTGAATTTCTTTTCCTTTTATTGGGTCATACCAAGGAGAAGACCATGATGAAAATGTTGAATGGCTCTCATTTGCATTATTGATCTAATAAAGAGTCCATATTACCCTGTCTTCTCCTCTTGAATAAAATGTTTGCAGATTCCAGCTTAGTCCATGACACTCTTGCCCTATTATTATTTTCAAATTGTTCGGTCGTGCAAGTGAAAGGCAATAATGACGATATTAGATGAACTGCCCGTGGCAGAGATCAATGGGTATGAACTCGACTTGCTCTGTTTTTGTAAATATGTTTAACCTAGTATCCATGATTCCTCCTATTATGATCATACATGTTTGCAATGACAATTAGAGATTATAGTTTCTCATGCCATGCATAAGTAGCTAGGAGTGAATAATGACTTATCTTGGATATCAACATTGCGTTAAAATGATTGTGATGTGGTATGATGATATGGTATCCTCCTCTGAATGTTCGAGTGGCTTGACTTGGCACATGTTCATGCATGTAGTTGAATCGAAACCAACATAGTCTCTATAATATTTATGTTCATGGTGTTCATATTCTACTCATGCTAGTATCCAATGTTACTTATGCATAATACATGTTCATGACCGTTGTTGCTCTCTAGCTGGCCGCTTCTCAACCTACTTGCTAGCCTTCTCCTATACTAAGTGGGAATTCTGCGTGTACATCAAAAACCTGAAACCCAAGTTATTCTAGATGAGCCCACCATACCTACATTTATGCGGTATTACCCTATCGTCCTAAGTAAATTTGCGTGTGCCAACTCTAAAAACATCAAATATTCTTTGGCTCCCCTTGTGTTGAATCTATAAATTTGGGTTGAATACTCTATCCTTGAAAACTATTGCGATCCCCTATACTTGTGGGTTATCATAGTGCAACATACTTGTGGCATTGTCGTTTAGGTCATATTGGTGTAAAGCGCATGAAGAAACTCCATGCCGATCTGCTTTTGGAATCACTTGATTATGAATCATTTGATACTTGTGAACCATGCCTCATGGGAAAGATGACTAAAACTCCATTCTCTGGAACAATGGAGCGAGCCAATGACTTACTGGAAATAATACATACCGATGTATGCGGTCCGATGAGTGTTGAGGCACGCGGTGGGTATCATTATTTTCTAACCTTCACAGATGATTTGAGCAGATATGGGTATATGTACTTAATGAAACACAAGTCTAAAACATTTGAAAAGTTCAAAGAATTTCAGAGTGAAGTGGAGAATCATCGTAACTAGAAAATAAAGTTTCTACGATCTGATCGCGGAGGTGAATATTTGAGTTACGAGTTAGCCTTCATTTAAAACAATGTGGAATAGTTTCACAACTCACACCACCTGGAACATCACAACGTAATGGTGTGTCCGAACATCATAACCGTACTTTATTGGATATAGTGCGATCTATGATGTCTCTTACCGATTTACCACTATCGTTTTGGGGTTATGCATTAGAGACAGCTGCATTCGCGTTAAATAGGGCACAGTCAAAATCCGTTGGGACGACACCGTATGAACTGCGGTTTGGCAATAAACCTATGTCGTCGTTTCTTAAAGTTAGGGTTGCGACACTTATGTCAAAAGGCTTCAACCTGATAAGATCGAACCCAAATCGGAGAAGTGTGTCTTCATTGGATACCCTAAGGAAACAATTGGGTACACCTTCCATCACATATCCGAAGGCAAGATCTTCGTTGCTAAGAATGGAACCTTTGTAGAGAAGGAGTTTCTCTCGAAAGAAGTGAGTGGGAGGAAAGTAGAACTTGATGAGGTAATTGTACCTTCTCTCAATTTGGAAAGTAGCTCATCCGAGAAACCCGTTCCCGTGATGCCTACACCAACTAGAGAGGAAGCTAATGATAATGATCATGAAACTTCAGATCAAGTTACTACTGAACCTCATAGGTCAACCAGAGCATGATCCGCACTAGAGTGGTACGACAATCCTATTCCACAAGTCATGTTACTTGACCATGACGAACCTACGAACTATGAAGAAGCTATGATGAGCCTAGATTCCAACAGATGGCTTGAGGCCATGAAATCTGAGATATGATCCATATATGAGAACAAAGTGTGGACTTTGGTGGACTGCCCGATGATCGACAAGCCATTGAGAATAAATAGATCTTCAAGAAGAAGATTGACGCTGATAGTAATGTCACTATCTACAAAGCTCGACTTGTCGGAAAAAGTTTTTTACAAAGTTCAAGGAGTTGACTACGATGAGACTTTCTCACCCGTAGTGATGCTTGTCTGTCTGAATCATGTTAGCAATTGCCAGATTTTATGATTATGAAATCTGGCAAATGGATGTAAAAAAACTACATTCCTTAATGGATATTAAAGAAGAGTTGTATACGATGCAACCAGAAGGTTTTGTCAATCCTAAAGGTGCTAACAAAGTGTGCGAGCTCCAGCAATCCATCTATGGACTGGTGCAAGCATCTCGAAGTTGGAATATACGCTTTGATAAGGTGATCAAAGTATATGGTTTTTATACAGACTTATGGTGAAGCCTATATTTATAAGAAAGTGAGTGGGAGCTCTGTAGCGCTTCTGATATTATATGTGGATGACATATTGTTGATTGGAAATGATATAGAATTTCTGGATAGCATAAAAGGATATTTGAATAAGAATTTTTCAATGAAAGACCTCGGAGAAGCTACTTACATATTGGGCACCAAGATCTATAGGGATAGATCGAGACGCTTAATAGGACTTTCACAAAGCACATACCTTGGCAAAGTTTTGAAGATGTTCAAAATGAATTAGTCAAAGAAAGGGTTCTTGTCTGTATTGCAAGGTGTGAAGTTGAGTAAGACTCAAATCCCGACCACGGCAGAAGATAGAGAGAGAATGAAAGTCATTCCCTATGCCTCAGTCATAGGTTCTATAAAGTATGCCATGCTGTGTACCAGACCTGTTGTGTGCCTTGCCAATGAGTTTGGCAAAGGGGGTACAATAGTGATCCAAGAGTAGATCACTAGACAGCGGTCAAAATTATCCTTAGAGGACTAAGGAAATGTTTCTCGGTTATGGAGGTGATAAAGGGTTCATCGTAAAGGGTTATGATGATGCAAGCTTTAAACACTAATCTAGATGACTCTGAGTCTTAGTCTGGATACATATTGAAAGTGGGAGCAATTAGCTAGAGTAGCACCATGCAGAGCATTGTAGACATAGAAATTTGCAAAATATATACGGATCTGAATGTGACAGACCCGTTGACTAAACTTCTCTCACAAGCAAAACATGATCACACCTCAGTACTCTTTGGGTGTTAATCACATGGTGATGTGAACTAGATTATTGACTCTAGTAAACCCTTTGGGTGTTGGTCACATGGCGATCTGAACTATGGGTGTAAATCACATGGTGATGTGAACTAGATTATTGACTCTAGTAAACCCTTTGGGTGTTGGTCACATGGCGATCTGAACTATGGGTGTTAATCACATGACGATGTGAACTATTGGTGTTAAATCACATGGCAACGTGAGCTAGATTATTGACTCTAGTGCAAGTGGGAGACTGAAGGAAATATGCCCTAGCGGCAATAATAAAGTTGTTATTTTATATTTCCTTATTTCATGATAAATGTTTATTATTCATGCTAGAATTGTATTAACCGGATACTTGATACATGTGTGAATACATAGACAAAATATTGTGTCCCTAGTAAGCTTCTACTAGACTAGCTCGTTAAACAAAGATGGTTAAGTTTCCTAACCATAGACATGTGTTGTCATTTGATGAACGGGATCACATCATTAGTAGAATCATGTGATGGACAAGACCCATTCGTTAGCTTAACATTATGATCATTCAGTTTTATTGCTATTGCTTTCTTCATGTCAAATACATATTCCTCCGACCATGAGATTATGCAACTCCCAGATACCAGAGGAATGCCTTGTGTGCTATCAAACGTCACAATGTAACTGGGTGATTATAAAGATGCTCTACAGGTATATGTGAAGGTGTTTGTTGAGTTGGCATAGATCGAGATTAGGATTTGTCACTCTGAGTATCCGAGAGGTATCTCTCGGACCTCTCGGTAATGCACATCATAAGAAGCCTTGCAAGCAAAGTGACTAATGAGTTAGTTGTAGGATGATGCATTACAGAACGAGTAAAGAGATTTGCCGGCAACGAGATTGAACTAGGTATGAAGATACCGACGATCGAATCTCGGGCAAGTAACATACCGATGACAAAGAGAATAACGTATGTTGTCATAACGGTTCGACCGATAAAGATCTTCGTAGAATATGTAGGAACCAATATGGGCATCCAGGTTCCGCTATTGCTTATTGATCACACGCTTAATGTTCATTGACGCTAGAGTAGTATTGGGATATTTGATGAGTCGTAACCAAATGTTGTTCGGAGTCCCGGATGAGATCTCGAATGTCATGAGGAGTCTTGGAATGGTCGAGAGGTAAAGATTTATATATAGGAAGTCATATTTTGGGTTCTGGAAAAAGTTGTAGTTTTTTCGGTATTGTACCGGAAAGCTTCCAGAAGGTTCGGGAGGATTTCAAAGGGGTCTGGAAGACCACAAGTGGGTTCACCATGAACCAAGGGCTAGCATGGGATGCGGGGAGGTTCCCTGGCCTTATTGGTCTAGGCGCACCAAGTCCTCAAAAGCTCATGTGGCTAGGGAAGGCAAAAAAGGAAGGTGTCCTAGTAGGAATAGGATTGGACTTGGAGTCCAAGTCCTCTCCTCATTAGCTCCGCCCTAGGGCTTGGAGGGGCTGTTTGCCATGCCCCCCCACCTATATATAGAGGGGAGGGGGCGCCGCAAGAGCACACACCAAGCCGTGGATCCCCTCTCTCTCTCCCATTACTCTGTAGTTCCACCGCCTCGTCCCAGCAACGCTTAGCGAAGCGCTATCAGTGCTCCACCACCACCATCACCACCACGCCATCGTGTTGGTTGTGATCCCATCTACTTCTCCTCTCCCGCTTGCTGGATCAAGAAGGAGGAGACGTCATCGAGCCGCATGTGTGCTAAACTCGGAGGTTTCGTCTGTTCGGCACTAGATCGGTTGGATTGTGATCGGATCGTGAAGAAAGTTCGACTACACCAACCGCGTTTGAAATGCTTCCACTTTCGGCCTACAAGGGTACGTAGACACACTCTCCCCCTCTTGTTGCTATGCATCTCCTAGATAGATCTTGCGTGAGCGTAGGAATTTTTTTTGAAATTGCATGCTATGTTCCCCAACATCTTCTTCCTGGGGCGCTCGCTCTCGGCATCCCCAGGGTCATCGCGGCTGATATTATATCACAATGCACCGCATATTGGACACGCGTTCAAATCCTCGTACTCACCGTGATAGAGGATGCGGTCATTAGGGCATGCATGTATCTTCTGCACCTCTAATCCTAAAGGGCGGACAACCTTCTTTACTTCGTACGTACTCTCGGGCAATTCATTGTCCTTTAGAAGCATCTTATTTAACATTATCACCAAGTTTCCAAATCCCTTGTCAGATAAACCATTCTCTGCCTTCCATTGCAGCAATTCCAGTGTGGTGTCCAGCTTTTTCTTGTCAGCTTTGCAATTTGGGTACAACAATTTCTTGTGATCCTCTAACATGCGCTGCAACTTCAGCCTCTCCTTCTCACTTACACAGTTTCTCTTTGCATCGACAATGGTCCGACCTAAACAATCAGCGGGCTCATCTGATGCCTCTTCTTCAGCTTCTTCCCGCATTGCCGGCTCAGCTTCTTCCCCCATTGTTGTACCATCGCATTCAGGGAACCCATGGCCAGGATAGCTATAGTTGTCCTCTTCTTCTTCATTATCTTCCATCATAACCCCTCTTTCTCCGTGCTTGGTCCAAACATTATAGTGGGGCATGAAACCGGACTCAAACAGGTGGACATGAATGGTTCTTGACTTAGAGTAATTCTGATCATTCTTACAGCCAGCACATGGACAAGACATAAAATCATCCGCCCGCTTGTTTGCCTCAGCCGCAAGCAGAAAATATGCATGCCATTAACAAACTGGGGAGAGCATCGGTCATCGTACATCCATTTTCGGATCATCTTCATTACACAGCACCGAAAAGACCAAATTAATACAAATTCATACATAAAGTTCATACACACTTATTCTCATAAAACAATATACAAACTCTCTAGCTAAAGCATTTAAATGCAACAACAAATGCGATCAAGATCGCAACTAAGGTAACAATTGATCCAACAACATAATGGTACCAAGCCTCACTATCAATGGCATATTTTCTAATCTTTCTAATCTTCAAGCGCATTTTCTCCATCTTGATCTTGTGATCATCGACGACATCAGCAACATGCAACTCCAATTCCATCTCCTCCTCCTCAATTCTTTTCAATTTTTCTTTTGAATACTCGTTGTCATTTTTAACTAAATTTAACCTCTCGACAATAGGGTCGGTTGGAATTTCCGGTTCACATACCTCCTAGATAAAAATATCTATGTCAACTTGATGGGCATAATTTTCATAAACACGAAATGCAACAAATAGTTATAGAAGAGAATATACCACATCCGAATCATAAACTGGATGAGGGTTGACGGGGATGGATATCAAAACCATGGCACTATGTATAACAAACAACGTACGGGTAAGATAATTATACAAGTAACTATATATCTAAATCACACAAACATGATTTTTTATATAAAAAGATAAGAACAAGAGTCTCACCACAAGGTGGTGCCGACGACGGGACGGTGCGGGCGATCGACGGTGGTTAGGACGGAGACGGGAAGGCACTAAGTAAACCACACCTACATATGCAAATTAAGAGTTATTTTGAGCTCAAATTACATATAAATCAAATAAACTACCACATATAATTCCTCCCAAACTAAAATCCACAAATCACTATACTTATAGAGCATTGCAAGAGCTAATCTAGCAATGAGAGATGAAAGGGCAAAGTTGCTAACCTTTGTGATCACTTGGATGGATGGGGTGCCTTCAAATCTTGACAAAATTTTGTCAAAAATGAAGGATGAGCTCGAGAGGAGGGGAAAGGGGAAGAACAGAGAGTTCGGGCTCGACGAAGGGTTTATATAGGAACATCTTTAGTCCCAGTTCATGATACAAACCGGGACTAAAGGTGCATCTACAGTCCCGGTTCGTGCCACGAACCGGGACTAAAGGTGTTGGTGGGGCCGCAGCCTGACACCAGTCTGCCACCACCTCTTTAGTCCCGGTTTATGGCATGAACTGGGACTAGAGGTTCGCCATGAACCGGGACTAGAGGTTCGCCACGAACCGGGACTAATGAGCACCGCCCGCCTAGCCGTTGAAACCGGCACTAATGGTCACATTAGTGCTGGTTCATTTACAAACCGAGACTAATGAGCTAAACATTAGGCCCTTTTTCTACTAGTGTTGGTTTATTGTCAAAAAGGAAAGTTCGGTTGGAGTTGTTGCTGTTCGGAAGTGACCGGCGTTGGTTGAGACGCGACTTGATGTTCAGTTAAGGGCGGACCCTTTTGCAGTGTGGCTGTCATATGTGTGGTGGCTAGTCTTCGGATTAGCTATGGTATGGAGTTTGAACTATGTTTGTTGTTTGCATTGAGGGGTAGTTTTCTTGTAATTGCTCTCTACATTCTATAGAAACTAGATGACGCCTCACACCTTCTGTCGGGAATTGGCTGCAATATACTTTGATATATGTGATTAATTGGAGGATCAATATTTGGATGAATAATATAAAACTAAAACATAAAAATGATTTATTGTATTTTATTTGAGGTGCTCTTTTTTTCATGCATGTTTGCATATTAAGACGAGTTTTTTCAACGCATGTTTAAGCGTTGAGGTGGCACGTATGCACGTTAAGAAAAATATACCTGCGGTTAACAGGTGAGCCTTTTCCATTGCATGCTTGTGTGTTGAGGTAGACTTTTTCATGCAGTTTTACATGACAAGATGACATGTATGCAAGTTGAGAAAAGGATGATTAGCACTTCCCTTTTTTTAGTGATGTAACGCTCTTATATTTATTTTTTTGAAAAAAAACTTCCAACTTATTCATCATCTGTCAAGGTAGTACAAAGAACATCAGAAGTAAAAGATACATCCACGTCCGTAGACCAACTAGCGACGACCACAAGCACTGAAGCAAATCGAAGCGCACCGCCGTCATTATCCATTCCTCATCGGAGCAGGGCAAACCTTGTTGTAGTAGACCGTCGGGAAGTCGTCGTGTTAAGGCCTCATAGGACCAACGCACCGGGACAACAACCGGCGCTGATGTAGAGATGCGTACATCAGAATGATCGAATCTGTAGACACAGGAACACACATGAACGAAGATCTGATCCACGTGAATCCATCGAAGACAAACGCCGACCGAATCCCGTGAGATCCATTGGAGACAAACCTCCACACCCCCTCCGATGATGCTAGAAAATCACAGGGACGGGGGCTAGACGGGAGGACCTTATTTCATCTTTAGAGAGCCGCCGCCGCTCACCTCTCTGAGCAGGACACAAACCCTAACAAAAGTCAAAAAAACGTCCGAAAACAGAGCCCTCTTGTTGGCGAGGACCGAGATCCACCGTGCTTCCATGGCCTAAGACCAGAAGACGAGATAGACCGGCGGCAACGCCGACAGGATGCATGAGAAACCCTGGTGCTAAGGTGCCCTCACGTACAAGAGCGAAGAGGTATGTGGTCCCCTCTCTTATATTTCCTCACGGAGGGAGTATGAACTAATTATGTAGATATAGAGGACATGGTAGCCTTGATGTACTCTCCGATTTTTTATTTTATTTTTCAAATCTGGTATCGTTGCGCCATTGGACCACGCGATAGTTGGCTGAGCATTTTGCCAAGAGGCTCCCATGCTGCCATGCACGTGCCCAACATCTGCCCTTCACTCCACCCCAAGCGCGCTGGATCGTGGCTTTGGCCTACACTTGTCTTAATCTTAGCATGGGTGCTAAATTGACGTGCTCTATCTTCATGCTTTACTTTGGATCAAAGGAGCTCAATCTTCATCTTCATCTTCATGTTACAAGATCAGATCAGCCTCGTTTTCACGTGCGTCCACACAAATTTGCCTCCAGCTGGCTCACAAACACCGGCAAAAGCTTATGTATATTTGCTTTCACCTAATACGCCGGGCCCACGATCCGACAGCGGCCACCCGGCCCATCTCTCCTTCACCACCTGTCCTTCCTCCCTGCTGGGTCTCGTCCAAGACGTCGCCGTCTCGATCGGGCTCTCACACACCGGCCACTCCGAGATGGGGTCAACCACGGGACGCGTGGCCGCTTCTGCTCCGTCCGATTTGGACCCGACGTTCGAGGGGAGCGCCGTGTGGCTCTACCTACTCCGCCCCCGACGGCAAAGCCGGATGTTTCCAGACGCTTCCATGGCAGAGGGCGCTTAAGATATTTTACTCGGTGGATTAGCATATTCTAATTCTACGGTCTCTTGCGTGAGTGGGTGCGCTATGTGTCATTGTTTTCTCTCCTTAAAATACCAAGCATGATTGGTGCTGGCTGCAGCTTTGTCTACTAGCAACCGAGTGGCCAGGACAAGAATGGAACAATCTAGATGCTGCGCAGTGTTCTACTACTACTGGCATAGGAGTAGTCCAGTACCGGCACTTCGCCATATACACTTGGCACGTCAGACCGGGTTGCTAGCTAAGGAGTAGCAATACTCTGTGTTGATCTAGAAAGAAGTTGTGCTCATGGCATGGTCCTGAATCCTCTTGCACATGATCAAGCAAACACATGCTTCAATCCAACTGTTCTTTCTAGCACTGCCCTATTGCTAGCTAGAGGAGTATACATGTCGACATGTTCCAACATTTTTCTTCTTCATGATATTTTCCGCTGACCGCCGGTAACAACTGTTCTTGCATCCATGACTAGCAACACACACGCACGCGATGATTGCTCGACCAGTCCCTGTCATCTCCATGGCTCCATTGCATATTTGTACGTGTTACATCAACCACCAAGGAAAGCAAGGGCATGCACAAACGGCCGATGCTTTTTATATAGTTAAAAAAACAGGCACCATCACGATGGCTCGAAGAGGACCTAATCGCACAGATCTGCCAAACATGTGGGGCCTGCCATGATGGTGGACGAGCCGATTAAACTATGGTAATGGAACCATCGCGCACCACCGTCCAGCGACGCCATCGCTCATCCCCAGCCGTCCAGCTTGCCGACCGGTGACCTCACGCTGCCGGGTAAAAGCAGCGCACGCATCTCGCCGCGGCCGTCCGATGGATGCGCTCGTCGATCTGACGGACGGCGTCACGGCGGACTAATCAGCCATCCCTTTGTGTTGTCGCGTCATTAGCGATGATTCTCGTTAGTGCTCTTCTTTTGCTGTGTAGGCCCTTCCGAAACCCTGAAATCACATGAGTTTTGTATATGCTAGTCAAATAAAAGCTGCCTAGAGCTAGTAGTGTCATCGTATTATATTGTGAAGTGTGTCATGGCGTATTTCTCTCTGAGTAACCATTAGGTAACACGTGACAGAAAAATCCCCGCAAAAAAAAACATGTGACAGAAATAACTCTATGTCAGTTACACTAAAAAATAGCGACAAACATAGAAATGGAACAACTATCTAAGATGCTAGTTTGTTGTTAACCCGTTCCTAATTATCTTTTATGAAACAATATTTACTTCATAATATTGTACGCCCTATACAAAACGTCGCTAGACCACATGTATCTCAGGGCAATCTCTCTAATGCTAGAATTTGTGTGTGTGGGTGGGAGGAATATTTTCGCTACTCCCTAAGTTCATAAACACATGTCTTTTTGGGTGTTGACATTATCTCTTATACATCTATTTTTTACCGAGACTCTTGCATACATCTATGATTGTATTTACACATTTACATATGTGTCTGTTAGTATATTTTCTTGAAATCGTAATATCATAAATGAATTTTTTCACGACAAATCTTACAATTTTTTTAGCCTTACATATTTTTTTGTGTGAGTGAGATGTGATTTTTATGTTGATATTTTTAAACTGAAACCATGATAACAATTATCTAAATGTGCATGGCAAGAACGGATGTACTCCCTTCGTTCCTAAATACTCCCTCCGTTCCTAAATACTTGTCTTTCTAGGCATTTCAACAAGTGACTACATACGGAGCAAAATGAGTGAATCTACACTCTAAAATATGTCTACATACATCCGTATGTAGTAGTCATTTGAAATGTCTAGAAAGACAAATATTTAGGAACGGAGGGAGTATAAGTCTTTTTAGAGATTCAACTACAGACTACATATGGAGTAAAATGAGTGAATCTACACCCTAAAACATGTCTATATACATCCGCATGTAATCTGTAGTGAAATCTCTAAAAAGACTTATATTATGAAACGGAGTGAGTAGTATTACTGCTTACGCTTGCATGGCAACGCTCAAGTTATTATAACCAAAATAAGCAGAGAGGAGAAACAATTGCATGAATCACCAAAAAAAAAAACCAGGGACCATCTTGAATTTTACTCATAGTGTGAGGGCCGAGATGCAAAACGCATGTGCACGGGAATATGCGATGGATGGCTGGCATGGCATGGGGGTCATCCATGCATCCATGCCATGCGCCCCTCCCGAAAATATCAAGGCCATGTCAGCCGCGCCCCCTGGCGATCTCGCCAGCCCCCAGCCGCGCACGCGCGAATAAGTATCTCCGCGCACCCACAGGTCGCCGACCCGCGGGCCCTCCGCTCCACATCCCAGGTGTCAGTCACGCAGCACACCGCATGGGCCCTCCACCCCTCGCCCCGCGGGCGAGTGAAATAACGGAGCGAACACTACACAGACCACCGCCTACCCCTCCCATTACGGAAAAAATCTTTTTCTCGCCTCTCCTCGCCCCTCGCTGTTTTCTCTCTCCTCCTCCTCTCTGCCTTCGCCCCCGCCTCCGTCCCGCCTCGCCCGCCGCGCAAAATCCCGTCGCCGGCGCTGCCGATTCGCCGCCCGAGCTCCGTATTGGAGCGCTCCTGACCGAGGTAAAGCTCCTGGATCCTGCCCCCGCTACCCCGAACTACCCCCCTTCCCGCAGCGCTACGTTTTGTTCATTTTGCGCCGTATTTGTTCATCTGCCGCCTTGATTTTCGCCCGCGGCTCGTGTTGCCGGTAGATTCGCGGGCAGTCTGTGTCTGAGTGTCCTCGGGCGAGGCGTTGGCGATGGTTTTACTCGAGAAGTCTTGTTCCGGCGGCGAGGTTCAGCTGATTGTGTTGCAGCTTCTCTTCGTAATCTCGAGTAGATCAACGGGAGATGGACGCTTGTTCCTGCGAAATTCGGGGCGATTTCGGCTTATCCGCGAGTAGCGCGGATTCGAGCTGGGGCTTGCTCCTTTTCAGGGTGTCATTTCGGCGCGTAGATTTCGCAGTTTCGGATGCGGATGTAACCGCTGGAGCGGAGATAGTTAGCGGAAAATCGTTTGGGGGTGAAGATGGTTCTATGTTAGCTTATAGTTTTCCATTTGAATTCAGAGCTAAACAGAACGTCACAAGCAGAAATCTCAAAAGAAGCGGGTGCTGTGAGCCTGCAAAATTTTACTTGCTTGCTTTTGAAATTATATATCTGATGCGCAGAATTAAGCTCCACTCCTTTGGGTTCCGCTGTGTTCAACTTCCAAGGGTTACGTGTTGGAATGGATCTATATTGCATTTGTCTACTTGCTATATTCAGCGTGGATGGATCTAATCGAATTTTCTAAATTAGAAACGTGAGATGTTCGATAATAGAAAAAAACACGGTAAGGCAAGTGAACTACCAATATTGTTTTACCCAAATTTGGTTAGCAGTCATCTGACTTGCAGTTATAGCCCCTCTGATATATGTGTATTGTGTATTATTATGTTCAGATTTGTATGAACTTGTACGGTAGCTATAAGCTTACAAAGTAGCTCTACTATTGTTTTTTCTTTTTCCTTTTCTTCCTTCTGGTTTTTGTTTCTGGGGTCCCAGTTCCGAGTTGTTTGCTTTGTTTCTGCGTTGTGCCATTTTGGTGTTACTCATCTAATACAAACGGCACATGTTTTTGATCTGATGCGTGTTCGAGAAAGATGGCATATCTTTTGTTTCTTTTAATGAAAATGAGAATGGTTGCTCCTTTTCTAGATGAGAATTTGATGCTTCTAGTTGTGTAAAAACACATCGATTTTACACACATCGGCTCTTTCTTAAGTCCAAAAGACAATCCTCAGCTCCGAAACAAAATCGTTCAATTTGCAACCTAAAACTCACCCCCACCCCACCTACCCACACTCAACCCACCCATGCTGAAAAAAGAACATCTTTTGGAAGACGTGCCATTTATGTCCAAGGCAGCCATCTCTCGAACTCGAGGAATCATGTAGAGCAAAACTGGATCTGAAACCAATGATGAAGATGAGCAGATGACTGTGAGCCCTTGGATCCTGATCCAAGGGTCAGAGTTGGCGATTAGATATTTCTTTCCTTTGCAAGATTCCTCAAACAAAACACCAAACCAATGTGTTCCTATACTATCTTATTTCCCCAAGCATCTGGAATCATTCCATTCCATCCCATTCTCAAATCCAGGATGGTTCCATTCCAGTCTACCTCATTCCTCAAACCACTAAGGGTTTTAGAGTTGAAATCCTTGTTCCGACTCTGGTAAGGGCTAGGAATGTAAACGAGACTTCTTTCTAGAAACATGTTGCCAAGGCTATGCAAAATTTGTTCCATTGGCTGGTTGACCTCCTCTCTTTTTCTTTTGTCAAGTTTCGGCAATATTTCTTGTTTTAAAATTTATTAAAATGACATCTATAATAATGTCCCTTTCTTTCTTTCGATTTTCCCTTTGCTATATTTTGCAATGCAGAGACGTTAAGCGCCTATGGTTGGAACTGGTTGATATGATATCTGGTCACATTGTGGGATGCAATCCCCCCTTAGTGGGGGGTGATTGAAGAAGTCAACAATAGGAGAACTTGCATCTTGCTGAAGTTTTCTGCTTCTGAGGCAAGTAGCTTATAAGAAGAATAGGGAATGTCATAGATGGATAAACTGACCGGCTATTTTAGCATGCTGTTGATATTAAATATGCTTTTTTTGCTAACTGGGGCAGTTTTTCTAATTTCTTTCTTTCTGAGTGTTCCTCTCTAGTTTCTTGAGCAGGCTCTTAAACTACCAAGTATGTCAGTGTCAAATGGGAAGTGGATTGATGGGCTCCAGTTCTCATCACTGTTCTGGCCCCCGCCACACGATGTGCAGCAGAAACAGGTACAATGCTCATAGTTTAGCTATGTTATATACGCTGTAACTTTGTAGACACCTGATGTTAATGCTATGCTTCTGTTGTGTTTTCTTTTTGAAGGCACAAATTTTAGCCTATGTTGAGTACTTTGGTCAGTTCACATCTGATAGCGAGCAATTCCCGGAGGATGTAGCTCAGGTACTGTATCTCTTAGCATAAATTAGTTTTGTTTGTGGTAAAATTTATATCAACTGTTAATATTTATACCCTTCCATCTTTCTTGCCTGTGTGCAGCTAATTCAAAGTTGCTATCCATCAAAAGAAAAGCGGTTGGTAGATGAAGTATTAGGTAACATATGAACTTCTGATAGCTACACATTATTACTACAGGCATATGAAGAAATAAATTCACACTCTTGTTTTTACATTTCGCCCAGCAACTTTTGTTCTCCATCACCCTGAGCATGGTCATGCAGTTGTACATCCAATTCTTTCACGCATCATAGATGGGACACTGAGTTATGATAGTCATGGTTCCCCATTCAATTCCTTCATCTCTTTATTTACCCAAAGTTCTGAGGTGAGGCCCTTACTTTCCTGGTTACTTTTAGTTCTCTTGCTTGATGCTGGTTGTGGTTGAAGTTCTGTTACTCATGAAGTGTACTTTTGGCTGCAGAAAGAGTACTCAGAGCAGTGGGCCTTGGCCTGTGGAGAAATTCTTAGAGTTCTAACTCACTACAACAGGCCAATCTTTAAAGTTGCAGACTGTAACAACACATCTGACCAGGCCACAGCAAGTTGTTCTGCACAGGAGAAAGCTAATTTCTCTCCAGGAAATGAGCCTGAACGGAAGCCATTGAGGCCATTATCTCCTTGGATCACAGATATTTTGCTAACTGCACCTTTGGGCATTAGAAGCGACTATTTTAGATGGTGAGTTGACCCTAATTTCTTTTTATCTTTTTCTTATGAAACGCGACTTAAGGCAATGTGACTATTAATAATGAGCAAAATTAGCGAATGGAGAAACAGGGTAAATAGTAGAACCACGGGAGGAAAATAGTATTGCAGGTGAGCAATAAGGCCGAAACTCAGGAGTAAGTGGCCTGTAATCAAGACCAAACTGCAAGCATCTCCGATATGCTAATGGGAGTGTGTGCTAATCAACTCCAAATATGCTAATGGCAGTGTGCTAATCAACTCTAAATATGCTAATGGGAGTGTATAATGTACATGAATAGTAAATGTCAACGCTTTTCAGCTTGTTGGAATATATGCTGTTACTGTTGTAAATCAACAGTTTGCTATCATACTTCATACACTTCGCTTAGTAATATTTGCTGATTACTTTGTTTCATTTTAAACCGATCAGGTGTGGTGGAGTTATGGGAAAATACGCAGCTGGTGGAGAATTGAAGCCTCCAACAACTGGTTAGTAACTTTGAAATCATTTTTTTGCCTGAAATGAGAAGATGCAGTAACACTAGATGTTTTCTTTATTCCATTGAGATTTTATGTCTTTGTTACTTCTTATTTTGATTATGCGGGTTTTCCAAGTGTGGAACACCTTTTCTTCTTGCAACAGATGCTAATTCTTGCCATAAACACAAATGATTAATTATACGTCTTTTTAATTTAGCTTACAGCCGTGGAGCTGGTAAGCACCCACAACTCATGCCATCCACCCCAAGATGGGCTGTTGCCAATGGAGCTGGAGTTATTTTAAGTGTCTGTGATGAGGAAGTAGCTCGTTATGAGACAGCAAACTTAACCGCGGCAGCTGTCCCCGCCCTTCTGCTACCTCCACCGACAACACCCTTGGATGAGCATTTGGTGGCAGGGCTACCCCCTCTCGAACCATACGCTCGCTTGTTTCATAGGTAAGATCCTATCAATTGTCATACCAGGCCGGGGGTCCTCCTCCATTTCTAAGAAAAAAATTGTCATACCAAGTCTGCTTTCCAGATTATACTAAACGTGTTACTCTCTTGTCAGATACTACGCAATTGCCACACCAAGTGCTACGCAAAGATTGCTTTTTGGTCTTCTTGAAGCACCACCGTCATGGGCTCCAGATGCACTTGATGCAGCAGTTCAGCTTGTTGAACTCCTTCGGGCAGCTGAAGATTATGCTACTGGCATGCGGGTATAACATACTGCACACTGGCTGTTGTTTCAGTGCCGTTAATCGTGATGCCTCACGATACAAAATTTTCATATCGTATGTTTTGGGTGTGCATGTTTATTAATCTTGGTAACTTTAAATTTCTGTACAGCTTCCAAAAAATTGGTTGCATCTTCATTTCTTGCGTGCGATTGGAACTGCAATGTCTATGAGGGCTGGTATTGCTGCTGATACAGCTGCTGCGTTGCTTTTTCGCATACTATCCCAACCAACGTTGCTTTTTCCTCCACTAAGGCATGCTGAAGGAGTTGAAGTGCAACATGAACCACTGGGTGGCTATGTATCATCATACAAAAGACAGGTATGCAATAGTTTCTGCATGTGGTTAATTTTTTATTACCTGTTTTTTCTTTAGTAAAGATTCGAAGCATAGTTAGTCTTTTCTGGGGCTTACGTATTCTAGGCTCTGTTGTTAAGTTCAGGGGGTCTTATTATACACTGATTTAGGCGTTGTTAGTCGCAGTTTACGTTACTGCATTAGTTGAGCTAAAACACTGCAACAGACAGCTAATCCTTATAGTTAATTTCCATTCAGCATTTGATCATTTTTGTATACTTGCTCATGTGGAATGCTTCTATCAATTCGTCAATCACTTATCTTGTGGTTTACCATGTTCTATGAGTAGAGATTTCACACCAAAGCTGCGCATTCAACTATCGTCTTTATTTACACCCTTCCGTGTGGGAATCCATGTTTTATTTTTCTTGGTTTTACTGATTGCTGCCTTATGTCTGCATGACTAATTTACCTGCTTGCACTTTGAACTATTCACAGCTGGAAGTTCCTGCATCTGAAACCACAATTGATGCCACTGCACAAGGCATTGCTTCCTTGCTGTGTGCTCATGGTCCTGATGTTGAGTGGAGAATATGTACCATCTGGGAAGCTGCCTATGGTTTGTTACCTCTGAATTCATCAGCAGTTGATTTACCTGAAATCGTTGTAGCTGCTCCGCTTCAGCCACCTACTTTGTCATGGAGCCTATACTTGCCACTGTTGAAAGTATTTGAGTATCTACCTCGTGGAAGTCCATCTGAAGCATGCCTTATGAGAATATTTGTGGCAACAGTTGAAGCTATACTCAGAAGAACTTTCCCTTCGGAAACCTCTGAATCATCTAAAAGACCAAGAAGTCAATCCAAGAACCTTGCTGTTGCTGAACTCCGTACGATGATACATTCACTCTTTGTTGAATCATGTGCTTCAATGAACCTTGCTTCCCGGTTGTTGTTTGTAGTATTAACTGTTTGCGTTAGTCATCAAGCTTTGCCAGGGGGCAGCAAAAGACCAACTGGTAGTGAAAACCATTCTTCTGAGGAGGCCACTGAGGACCCAAGATTAACCAATGGAAGAAATAGGGTCAAGAAGAAACAAGGGCCTGTTGGTACATTTGACTCGTATGTGCTGGCCGCTGTTTGTGCCTTATCTTGTGAGCTTCAGCTGTTCCCTATCCTTTGCAAGAGCGCAACAAACTCAAATGTAAAGGACTCTATAAAGATCCTGAAGCCTGGAAAAAACAATGGGATCAGTAATGAGCTACAGAACAGCATTAGCTCAGCAATTCTCCATACTCGTAGAATTCTTGGCATCCTGGAAGCTCTTTTCTCCTTGAAGCCATCATCAGTTGGTACCTCCTGGAACTACAGTTCAAATGAGATAGTTGCAGCGGCTATGGTTGCCGCTCATGTTTCTGAGTTATTTCGTCGGTCGAGGCCATGCCTAAATGCACTATCTTCACTGAAGCGATGTAAGTGGGATGCTGAGATTTCTACCAGGGCATCATCTCTCTACCATTTGATCGACTTGCATGGTAAAACTGTGTCCTCCATCGTGAACAAAGCTGAGCCTCTAGAAGCTCACCTGACTTTTACATCGGTAAAGAGAGATGATCAACAACACATTGAGGAAAACGGCACCAGCTCATCGGGTAGTGGCAACTTGGAAAAGAAGAATGCTTCAGCCTCACACATGAAAAATGGTTTTTCAAGACCACTCTTGAAATGCTCAGAAGAGGCTAGGCGAAATGGTAATGTTGCAAGTACATCCGGGAAAGTTCCTGCAACTTTACAGGCTGAAGCATCTGATTTGGCGAACTTCCTTACCATGGATAGGAATGGGGGTTATCGAGGCTCTCAGACTCTCCTAAGATCTGTTATCTCAGAAAAACAGGAACTATGCTTCTCTGTTGTCTCATTGCTCTGGCATAAGCTTATTGCATCTCCTGAAACGCAGATGTCTGCAGAAAGTACATCAGCTCATCAAGGTTGGAGAAAGGTATGATTCGTGTGGCCATTGGCATAACACATCAATGCTTCAGTGACATTCTAATTTTGTTATCTTATTAACTGTACATCTGACATTTTTTACGTATAGGTTGTAGATGCACTTTGTGATGTTGTTTCAGCCTCACCAGCCAAGGCTTCAACTGCTATTGTTCTGCAGGTAAAGATTTATTCAGACATTTGGTCGCAATGAAATTTGGTTCAGATTTTGGCTTCTTCTCCCTTGTTCATTTCTCACGTGGGAACATATATTATCTTCATGACATATACATACATATTTCCTGCCATATTTATGGACTCTTGTATGCAGGCTGAGAAGGACCTACAGCCCTGGATTGCTCGAGATGACGAGGAAGGTCAGAAGATGTGGAGAGTCAACCAGCGAATAGTTAAACTGATAGCTGAGCTTATGAGGAACCATGATAGCCCAGAAGCATTGATAATTCTTGCTAGTGCTTCAGACCTTCTACTTCGTGCTACAGATGGGATGCTTGTTGATGGTGAAGCTTGTACCTTGCCTCAGTTAGAGGTAAGACACATATACAAACTTTCTTCACAGAATAGCACAAACATATCATCTGTCGTACTTTGCTGTCGTTAAAGCATCATCGACTCATTTTCTTGCTTTGGAAGTTGCATGTCACCCGATTCTTTCTGACAACATTCGTTCCTGTGATTGAATATGCACAGCTCCTGGAAGTAACTGCTAGAGCTATTCATCTCATCGTTGAATGGGGAGACCCAGGTGTAGCAGTTGCTGATGGCCTCTCAAATCTGTTAAAGGTATGTCCTGTGCTCAGATCACAGCCCTATTCTCTCCATCAGAAACACACCGACGTTTAGAATGCTAACACTCATGTGGTTTGCAGTGCCGTCTATCACCTACCATCCGCTGCCTCTCCCACGCTAGCGCACATGTACGAGCGCTCAGCATGTCCGTCCTCCGTGACATCTTGAACAGTGGGCCACTAGGTTCCACTAAGATCATTCAAGGCGAGCAACGGAACGGCATCCAAAGCCCGAACTACCAATGCGCAGCAGCAAACACGGTGAACTGGCAAGCGGATGTGGAGAGATGTATAGACTGGGAAGCCCGCAGCCGGCGCGCCACCGGGATGACCCTCGCCTTCCTCACCGCTGCGGCTAACGAGCTCGGCTGCACCCTTCCTTGCTGACAAGGCCATATTTGGAGCTGACAATCAGCGACACTTGACAGTTGGCGCGAGCAGTTGCTGCATGGTCAGCGAGCAGGATGGCTAATTAATCCCTTGCTCAAGGATGGCTTCCCAGTCTGCCCTGCCCCCATGATGTGATTCAAAACTGATGTATATTAGCTGATGTTCCCAATCATACGGAGCCTTGCTCCCGCGGTGTGATTTTAACTTGCAATCTGACGTTAGATGTTCAAGCATATTGAACTGCTTGTGCTGTAACTTGTATTCATGATGTAACCGAAAGATGTCCGCTATGGTAAATGAAGACGTGTCATTTTTCGTTCTCCACACATATGCATATCTGCGGAGCTTCCCCACCGAGCCTGCACGTTTGCGTTACATAGCATGTGCGCAGTGGTACCCACTTGGTTGCTTTACCGATTCTCCATCTACAAATGCCTGGGGTTAACCACTTTGTTGTACGATTCTATCAACACAGAATGATCTTTTTACATCTTGTACATATGTTTTCTCTCTTCTATAAAGCTATGGTATGCTTTTGGCGTACCCTCGAAAAAAAAGAACGATCTTTTTACATCAAACAGCGAAGCGAGCTCCCTGGTTCCTTTACTAAGATCAAAACCACAATGTCGCAATAAAATCAGTATATACAACCTTCAAAGGCTGCAAAATTCAAAGAGACACGATAACGAACACACAGAACTAGGGCAGCCGGATACAGTTCTGGCCTACAGGCAACTCATGCCGGCGTCATAACATCCCAAACCTAGGCAATCATCCAGCTCCAGGTATCACCAAGGAGTTGTTATCGGTGACTGCATTAGCACGCCTAATTCCAGCGGCAAGGTCTGACTAGAGACGTTCTTCTTGCCACAGGTGTGTAACGCCCCGATCTGTGTCGCAGGCGACCAGAGTAGGCAGAGGGGGATCTGGGAAAGGGGGATGAGATAAACTTGGAGAAGGGGATGAGCAGAGGAGAGAACAGAGGAGGGGAATAGTTTACTTCTTCAGACTTGCGATACACGCCCATCTCCAGGGCTTAAGTACACACGCACACCTACTGGCTCCTGGCCCTAGCGGCTTACATGTGGGACCACCCACGCTTACACTTGGCATGCCAACTGGCAGTCACACGGTGGTATGCAGCACCGGGGTGACATTCTCCCCGCCTTGAGAAACGGCCCCTTCTTCGGAGTTACTGTCTTCCCAGATTGGTGACTGTGGATAGCGACGTCGAAGAACTTCATAGTCTTCCCAGGTTGTCGACAGAGGAGTTGTGTTCCATGCCACCTGCACCTGAACCACTGGTGCGTCTCCTCTCTTCATCATCCTCCGATCCAAAATCTGAACTGGGTTAGAGTCCACTGCTGATAAGTCGACGGTTGCAGGCAGTTCGGAGAACACTGGTGTGTAATTGGGTGTGAACGGCTTCAGCTGGGACACATGGAACACAGGGTGAATGCGACTGTCGGGCGGCAGCTCCAGCTTGTATGCCGAGGGACCAATTTTGGCGCTGATGGTGAATGGTCCGAAGAACTTGAACGCCAGCTTGGCGCACGGGCGGCTGGCCACCGATTTCTGCACATAGGGTTGCAGTTTCAGCAGTACTTGCTCCCCAACCTGAAAGACGCGCTCAGTGCGGTTTCTGTCTGCAAACTTTTTGTACTTCTGTTGCGCCCGGGTCAACTGTGCCTGCAAGTGTTCCTTGTGCAGTGCCCAATCCCACTGCTCCCCTTCCGGCAATGATGCTTGTGTTGCCGGCCATGTTGCCATGCTGCCCTCGTTGGCATCCACCCCATACAGAGCCTTGAACGGAGAGCAACCCAGAGAAGAGTGGAAAGAGGAGTTGTACCAGAATTCTGCAGAGGGCAGCCAGCGACACCATTGCGTGGGAGTGTCGTGAACAGCGCAGCGCAAGTACATCTCCATGCACTGGTTCACGCGCTCGCTTTGTCCGTCCGTCTGGGGGTGATAGGCAGTGGAGTAGAGGAGCTTGGTGCCCGCGCTGGCTAGCAGTTCCCGCCAAAGCACGCTGGTGAACACTTTGTCGCGGTCGGAGACGATGGAGGAGGGGATGCCGTGCAGCTTGACGATGTTGTCCCAGAACACTCTTGCCACTCGTGTCGCCGTGAATGGGTGTCGCAGGGGCACAAAGTGTGCAAGCTTGGTGAAGCGGTCGACAACCACCATGATTGTGTCATACCCTTCGGACTTGGGCAAGCCCTCGACGAAGTCCATTGTCAGATCACGCCACGGGGCTGTCGGAATGGGCAGGGGTGCCAACTTGCCTGCTGGTTTATGCAATTCATGCTTCGCCTGTTGACAAATCTGGCACTGCCGCACATAATCTTCAACATCATGTTTCAGACCCTTCCACTCAAACAGCTTCTTGACACGGTGGTAAGTTGCTGTCGAGCCAGAATGGCCCCCCACGGCACTGTCATGCAGAGCGCTGATCAGTTTGGTGCGCAGGGCTGTGTTTGCGCCGATCCACAGCCGCCCGCGACGGCGAATGACTCCACGGTACAGCTCGTACTCCTCGTCGTCCGGACTGTGCAGCGCGAGCTGCTGAATCTTTTCCTGGGCATCTGGATCCGTGGCATACAAATTGGCCACTTCCTGAATCCATGTTGGCTGGCAGAGGGACAGAGCATTGGCGCTGTAGTGACTGCCCACGCGAGAGAGAGCATCCGCCGCGCTGTTGTCGACGCCCTTCTTGTACTGGAACTTGAATTGGAGGCCGACCAATTTGGACATGGCGCGGCGCTGGACATCGGTCACCAGATGCTGGTCCCCAAGCGTGCATAAGCTTTTGTGGTCCGTGACAATGGTGAACGGCCCGCGTTGCAGGTAAGAGCGCCATTTGTCCACGGCCATCATGACGGCCAAGAACTCTTTCTCGTAGGTGGAGAGCTTCTGGTTCTTCACGCCCAACGCCTTGTTGTAGTATGCGATGGGGTGGCCGTCTTGGACGAGCACGGCACCGATGCCGGTGTAGCAGGCGTCGGTTTTGATGGAGAATGGCTTGTCGAAGTCAGGAAGGGCGAGCACCGGCGTGGTCACCATCGCCTTCTTGAGCGTGTCGAACGCGAGCTGCGCCGACTCGGGCCATGCAAAGCCTTTCTTGGTGAGCTGCTGGGTTAGCGGCTTGGCAATGATCCCGTAGTGGGGAACGAACTTGCGGTAATAGCCGGTGAGCCCCAGAAAGCCACGGAGCTCGGTGGCGTTGGTTGGAGTAGGCCACTGCGCCATGGCGTCGGTCTTCTCAGCATCAGTCGCCACGCCCTGCTTGGAGATGACGTGACCCAGATAATCAATGTGATCTTGCGCGAACGAGCACTTGGACATCTTGGCATATAGCTGGTGCTCGCGGAGCAAGTTGAGGACGATGCGGAGATGTTCCAAATGGTCCTCGAGTGTCTCACTGAAAACAAGGATGTCGTCAAGAAAAATGATGACAAACTTACGGGTATACTTGGCGAAGATAGCGTTCATCAGGCATTGGAACGTGGCCGGAGCATTTGTCAACCCGAATGGCATGACTCTGAATTGGAAATGGCCGTGGTGAGTTTTGAATGATGTCTTGTGTTCATCCTGTTCGCGCATGCGAATTTGATGGTAGCCTGCGCGCAGGTCAAGCTTGGAGAAGAAAGCCGCTCCGGCAAGTTCATCGAGTAGCTCGTCGACGACGGGCAAGGGAAACTTGTTCTTCACGGTCACGTCATTGAGACGCCTGTAATCCACGCAGAATCGCCAGGTGCCATCCTTCTTCTTCACAAGCAAAACTGGCGCCGCGTATGGACTGACCGAGTGCGTGATCACACCGGCGTCGAGCATTTCTTTGACCTGCCGCTCAATCTCGTCCTTTTGCAATGGAGAGTAGCGGTAGGGCCGTGTGTTTGTTGGCTGGGCTCCATCTTCCAATGTGACCGCGTGATCATACTGCCTGTGGGGAGGCAAGCCGGTGGGTGCGGTGAACACGTCGCTGAATTCTTCCAGGAGATCGTTGATGGGCGTCTGCGAGGGCTTGCGTGGTCTTGGTTTGGGGGGCTGCATCTCACCATGGCCATTGCCCAGATATCATTGCCGGCGATCAACTTGCATAGTTCTGCCGGTTGCACCGCTGCGAGAGTGGGTGTCGACTTTGGACGAACACCTTGTAGCTTGACTGTCTCGCCCTTGTGCAGGAAGGAGATGAATTTCTCCTGCCAGTGGCAAGTCATTGGGCTGTTCTTCTCCAACCAGTCCATGCCAAGGATTCCATCGTATGCGCCTGTGTCGAGCTCGTACATCAGCGTCGAGAACGTGTGGCCCTGCATCCACCACTGGAGCTCCGAAACTTAGCGCGAGCAGGTTAGTCGGTCGCCATTGGCCACCCGCACCTCCAAGGTGGCGATCTCTTGCGTTGTCGCCCCAACGCGCTCGACGAACGACTTGTTGACGAAGCTGTGGGTGCTCCCAGAGTCCAGTAGAAGGAGCATAACTTGGTTGCCCACAAGCGCGCGGAGACGGATTGTGCTTGGCGCCTCCGAGCCATCCAGGGCGTGCGCTGATATTGTGCAACACTCTGGAGGGGGTGCTTCTTGTTGGGGTGCATCGAGCAGGTCGAGAGCGTGCACGGTGTCGTCGGTGAGCAGCTCCCCGTATGCGCCCACTTGGATGGTGAGGAGCTGGGCCCGCGTGTTGCAGCGGTGATCACGAGTGTACCGGTCTCCGCACTTGAAGCAGAGTCCGTTGGCGCGCCGGAACTCCTTGAGTTGTCGTTCGCGGCCGTAGTCGTCGGGCTGTTGGCGGGGCGTGGCCGGCGGCCGGGCGGGCACCGGTGGTGGTGGGCGGCCCTGCGGCTGCGGCCGTGGACGCGCCCTGGGCGTGTTCAACTCCTCCTCTTGAATGCGTGCGAGAATGGACGCACGCGTGATGCTGTTGGGCGCCTGCAGTCGAACTGCTGCGCGCAACTCGTCCTTGAGGCCCAGCAAAAATTGAGTGATGAAGAATTTGTTGCTGAGAGATGGGTCGAGTGCCAGGAGATGATACATGTATGTATCGAACTCCTTGCGATACTCGCTGACCGTGCCAATCTGACGGAGCTGCAACAATTTGTGCATCTCCATCTCAAATTCGTCGACCCCGAACTCCTCTTGAATCGCAGCGCAGAACGCATTCCAACCGAGTCCGCCATGTGTTTGGCGAAATGCCTGAAGCCAGTGAGCCGCTTGCCCTTCAATGTATAGTGTCGCCGTGGTCACCCAACTCGCGGGCGGCACATGGTAGAGGTCGAAATACGCCCGGCAGCGGTCGAGCCAGAGGTAAGGCGCGCTGCCATCGAAGCGAGGGAAGTCGTGCTTCGGCGGCTTGACATAGTGGTCACCGTGGTGCTGCTGCTGGTGTTGCGCCTCGCCGATCTGGTGGTACTGCTGGTGCTGGGATTGGACGCCGGGTTGTGGTGCTGTGGCCAACAGGGGCGGGCGCTGGTCTGAGAGGCGCGGAGACGGCGGCGGCCCATGTTGGTGTTGTGGCGCCGGGGCCTGGGGCCGCGGAGGTGGTGGTGGTGGTGGATGGAGCACGGTCGGGGAGGGCGATTCCGACGGAGAGGGCGATCTCTCCAGCGCCTTGCGAGTCTCGTTGACATCCGCCTGCGTGAGATCGACTTGCTTGGCGAGGGAGCGCAGATCTTGCGAGACTTGGGTGTTGAAGGCGATCTGCGCCTCGAGCCGCTTGTCGCTGTCGACCTTCTGTTCGTCGAGGCGCGCGAGAATCGTCTCCATCATGGCCTTGAGGCTGGTGGTGTTGTCGTCCATGGCCGCCAGCAACTGCCGGGTCTGGACGGAGGGCTTGGACGGTGCCGTCTCGCACCCCTGCTAGATCGAACCCCGCCGGGGATTTTGCGTGATCTCGCCGGAGCAAGCCACACCCGAGGCGGTGGATGTTACCGATCCAAATCAGGAGGCAGCAGCGAAAAAAAATTGGGGCAGGATCGGAGGCTCTGATTACCAATTGTAACGCCCCGATCTGTGTCGCAGGCGACCAGAGTAGGCAGAGGGGGATCTGGGGAAGGGGGATGAGATAAACTTGGAGAAGGGGATGAGCAGAGGAGAGAACAGAGGAGGGGAATAGTTTACTTCTTCAGACTTGCGATACACGCCCATCTCCAGGGCTTAAGTACACACGCACACCTATTGGCTCCTGGCCCTAGCGGCTTACATGTGGGACCACCCACGCTTACACTTGGCATGCCAACTGGCAGTCACACGGTGGTATGCAGCACCGGGGTGGCAGTCACGCCTAATTCCAGCGGCGAGGTCGGACTAGAGACGTTCTTCTTGCCACAGGTGATGGCTCCACGATTGGTGAGCCAAACGGGTGCACCTGCTGTTAGAAAATTATTATTAGGGTTTAGCCCTATCCTCTATGCCTTTGCCTTATCGGTGGCGCCATTTACAATGCAATTTAAGGCTAAAGGGCAAGGCCTACTTATACTGCTAATTCGAGAAACTTGATTTGTATACAAATAAGCTTTCAAGCCAAAAAAAAAGCTTTCAAGCTTAAAACAACTTGTTTTCAAATAGAGTTTACATGCGATTAAAAACAACAATATAATTCATCTTTAATTGAACACTTTGCTACTACGTCCAACATGCACATGTGAGTTTTCTTTTTTGCGAAAATGATTTAGATCTATTATCAAAGTTCACTGGAAGTACAAAGCACCTCAAACATAATAAAAATTACATGTGAGATGTGCACATTTAGATTAATTATGTAGACCTCGATCTAGTTTCTTCTAATTATCAGTGTACTTGGCCAGTCTTCCCGATACACAGTATATTGTGCACTGATAATCGACCAGCTTCCGGCAGTGCAACAACCACACGATGTTACGGACGTACAAAAAGTTCTTATGAATGCACTTGGATATCATGAAGGCAGTTTGCGTTGGAGAGATGAGGTGGTCGATGTGAGCGGCAAGACGCATTGACAATACCTTAGCAAGAAGCTTGGCGAAAGAGTGGATCAGGCCTATAAGCTTGAAATCTGTGACGTCGATCCGAGCGCCATTCTTCAACAGTAGGGTAACCATGGCGGTGTTAATGACATCATCTGATTTGGTGTTAGTGGCATACATATTTTTTGTCTATTGTACTTGTGTCATTCATGGGACAAGCTTTAGTAGAATCGAAACATGACTCGCCTTAAATGCTATTTGTTACATTATTACTCACATGCTCAAGGAAGCTGAAGAGGATGATGATGAAGAAGAGGAATAACCTAGTAGATGGATGGTACTTGAATTGTTTGCATGCATGGTGAATGCAGAATCCAACTTGAGTGTTGAGTTTGCGACCAGAAAGTTTTGAACATGTAACTGTTTGTAGATCAACATAATACAAGCGGAGAGACAAGTGGAGGGGCCTTTCAAAAGCTGTAGGGGCCACGAGCCCACGACTACCTGGTAAAAAATCTCATTTGGGCTGGGGGGAAAGGAAGGGGAGGGGGGGGGGGGGGGGCACTGCCCCCTAAGACTTGTTGTACCTCCGCTTGTATTATGTTGATGTACAAGCAATTACATGTTTAAACCTATCTGGTCGCAACTCACCACCCAAATTGGATTCTACATTCACCATGCATGCAAACAAACTCCACCGTTGGTTGCGCTGTTGGCATCACCACTTACCATGGAGACCACCAACCAAGATCTGGAGTCCCACGACTCATTGTGGAAGCTCTATGAGCTGTTGGGGGCGCGCTACAAGGTAGTAGTAGCACACGATCCGCGCGAGAAGCTTCGCCGCTTCGCCGCTTCGCCAACATCATTCAGATGACGTGCCGCTTGTACGCCTCCCTAAGTTGCGGGTGACACATCGTTGGGGATCAACATATTCGCCGACCTAAGCAATGGCTATGTCCGTCGCAACTACATGTGTTGGAGGACCATCATTGATGATGGCAGGAAGAAGCTAGCACAATGTCACTGCTGCCATGAAAAGGTGCGGCGCCGACGGGACTCTCCCGCTCCCCATGTCCATTGATCGACTGGCGCGAGAAACGTTGTAAGGGGAAGTTGTGAATGTGCTACACGGAAGGTACACTCTCTATCTAGACCATCTATGTCTGTGTTGAAATCCGTGCGCATATTTGTTTTCTTTGTTTCTCACCAACGGAAAAACATTTGAACTTTAAAATGTTCACGTCAACACCATGTGACTACTACAATGTGCATAACTATTATAATATCAATTTAGATATTTTTGTTGTACATAAAAAATCTGTAACATTTTCTGCGCAGTGTAGTATGTGTGTTGTTGACTTGCAAAGTTTACACTTTAAGTGTTGTTTGGTTTGGTAGAAACAGTAGTAAAATTTAGAGTCAATTACACCACTGGTGCTTAAACTTGGCTAGAAAAGTCAATTTAGTGCTAAAACTTGTGGCGTACATTGGACCAGTGCCAGAACTTGGCTCGGATGTTACTCTGCCAACATGGCAGTGATTCAGTCCCACTTAGCAGTACAAATTATTAAAGTTGCGTGTGTGGCATCGGCTGGGTCCCACTTGTCAGACAAAGAATACAAATAACAGAAAAAAGTAAAATACTATACACCGCCATGGTTCGAACTTGTGAACTCGGCGTTACGAGTGAGCGCCAATAGCCAACCAGCCAAGTAAATTTAATTAACTAACAGGATGCGCATTCTTCTTATCTTTTCAGAATCAAACGGGCTACTGCCATTGCCGCCCATTTTGCACTGTTATTTTCTTATAGAAATTTGTAAATCATATGTAAATTATGACCGTGTGTTACAAATACTATATACGTAAATAAAATATATTACATAATAAGTATTCATATTAATTTAAAAATTATTCAGTCACATATGAAATATGCATATAATTAAATTATGAATTAAAAAACGTTAACAATTTACATGTTTAATAAAAATATTAAAGTAATTTTTTCTATCTATCTAAATAAATTACCATATGAGTTTAAAAATGTTCACTGTTTTAACAATATAATCATGTAGTGCACAAAAGTGTTCAACCTTTAAGAATTTTTATGTTGCTTTAAAAAGTGTTCACATGTTCTTATAAAGTTAATGTGTTTTTATAAAGAACAATATTTTGTTTAATTAAAAATAAATATGAGCCTAGTGTACGCACAAATTGCGGATCGTCAATTAAATTTTCTCACCTTTTAATAATCCATATTTTTTAAGTTAAATGAATATTTTTTCAAACAATATGTGATTATTTTAATTTATGCTAGTTCCTTCTTCTTTGGATTACAATTTCAATGTATGCTGTTTGGTTGAAAGGATATAAAACATATGTATGCACTGATATTAAAATATCAAAAGTTATTGGTCATGTAGCTCTTAGAAAAAGAGTTATTTGTCTTGTTGGGTAGCCACGCGCACTGGGAAAGTTTTGTTCTGATTCGAACGGCCGCTACTTACTTTTCCTTTGGATTAAAAATATGAAGGCTCTGCGTCCAGTTATGGCAACTAAGGTCGTTTGCCCGGTTGGCTAGACATGAGTACATGTGAGGCCAAGGTTGCCTGTTCGAAACAGGAGAACGCAGTACTTTTTTTCCTGTTAATATTATATACACTCTTTGACTGACAGGTGGGACCCAATCACTGCCGCGTGGGCAGAGTATAGATGTACAAAGCCATGTCAGCGCCGCGGGCATATACGAGCTAGATTTGCACCGTATATGCACGCCCCAACCAAGTTCTAGCACCCGTTCAATGTATGCTGCAAGTTTTAGCACTAAAGTGATTTTTTCATGTCAAGTTTAAGTACCGGTGGTGTAATTGACTCTAAAATTTATGTAGTGATAGAGCATGAATCTTAATGCAAAACTGAATGACCTAGATAGGAGGTGCCGCTACATGGAAGTATTGAAAATGCACATTCAAGTTGCAAAGGCCAGCCGTGTCTCACTCCGGTCAAGGACGAGGCGGACTGTGGCGCCTGCTGGGCGTTCGCAGCGGCGGCAGCGCTGGAGAGCCACAACGCCATCTGAAGAAACAGCTTGGTTCGGCTATGAGAGCAGGAGCTCGTGGACCGCGATACGAAGACCAGTGGCTGTGCATGCGGTTTCACCACGGCTTTGGGATAGCATCTCCTTCCACGACTACACTGGCGGCATGTACAAGTGGCCGTGTGGAACTGACGTTGACCACGAGATGCTGCTCGTAGGATACGGCTACGATTACTGAATCTTGAGGAATTGGTACGGAGAAGGATGGGGGAGAAAGGTTGCATGTTGCTGCCGCGCAACTCGGACAACCTCGACGTCAATGGGATGTGTGGCATCCTGTTGGATGGCGCCGCTTGCCCCGACATGGAAAGTCTCTTGATTGAGGTGGACTCTATAGATAGATAACTACGTACTATAGTGTATGCTCATTGAATAAAGAGGTAAATACTCCAAGAGTAATAGAACTTGCACGCGATGGTCAGTTTGATGCATAAATTTGCAAAATACGTATTTCTAGTCTTCAAACTTGTATGGGCATGCAAATACGGTCACATTTCGTATACACGGTAGCATGGTAGAACCGCAGAAAATCCCTCAAATTATTTTATTTATGTATTGAGAACCTAAAATAAAATGAAAAAACAAGGGGAGTGTGGGGTTTCAAACCCATGAACAGACGCTGGTATGCTTACGTGGACAACCACTAGACTGATGATGATCGATGTTTAGGCTGCACGACTAGTTTTTGTATCGTATCAATAAGGACAGATAAATTAAAGAAGAAATCTAACCATAAGAAAGGGAGGCTCACGGCTTGAACATGTAACCTCATGGTCAGCCTTAACTAAGCATCCACTGTGCTGCGATAACATAATGTGTCCTAAACGGATAAATATTTTCCATGTTGTTATTTCTTCTTGTTCTATGTAAGAAAACAACTTATCTTTCTTGTGCCTGTGACATTTAAAAAATGGTCATATTTACAAAAAAAAAGGTTTTTTTAGAAAAGGGTTAAAAAAAGGGTACATGACATTTAAAAAAAATTAAACATTGTAAAAATACATTTGTGTAGTTAAAAAACATAAGCTGCGTTTTACAAATGTTCACATACTTTAAACAAATGTTCGTGACATTTTCAAAAGAAATATACAATGTACAAAAATGTTCGCGTTGTTTAAGAAATGTTTTGTACTGTAAAAGATTAAATATATTTGGAAAATGATAATCATGTATTTTAAAAATTTATACATCAATTTTTTATACATATCTAACATTTTCCAAATATATAATTAACACTTTTTAAATATAAGTTTAATGTCTATTTTTTCATACACATTATCCGTTTCAGATATACATCTATAAAATAGTTTATACACATTTAATAATTTTTAATCATGCAATTAACATTTTATCAAATACAAGTTTTTTGAAATTTTGTCAAATACTCACTCCATTCCAAAATAAGTGAGTCAACTTTGTACTAACTTTTGTACAAAATTAGTACAAAGTTGAGTCGCTTATTTTGGAACGGAGGGAGTACATGTTAAATGTTTTTGGATGGTACGAAACATTTTTGAACTACACAAACATTTTTGCACATTGTATAATTGTTTTTAAAATTTTCATATCTTTTATAAGTACGTGAACATTTTTTAAATGCAACGTAAGTTTTCTAATTATACAAATATTTTTTACAATGTTTAAACATTTAAAAAAAATGCCACGTACCTTTTTTTGTAAAGAAAGAACATTTTTAAATGTCACAAACACCAGATTATTAGTTGTTTTCTTACATAGATAACAAAATGATAAATGTTTATCCATCCAGGACATGTTATGTATTCATTGCCCGGTGGATGCTTAGTTTTTTTTAGCATAGTACAGACACAAACGCTCATATACACGTGCATACACTCACCCCATTAAACGCACACATCACACCCTACCCCTATGAGCACCTCTGAAAGACCGAGCCGGCATATCATGTTAAAATTTACGAAGTCATCATAGGCACCTCGCCGTCGACGAAAATGTCTCCTCCCACTAAATGCGCATCGTTGGAAACTTGAAATAAATGCGAGCATCAGAATTTGAACCCTGATGGACTGGGGATACCACGTCTCTCTAACATGCTTAGTTAGGGTAGTTAAGGGTAATCACGAGGTCACTTGTTCGAGCCGTGAGCCTCCCTTAGATTTCTTGTTTAATTTTTCTGTCCCTGTTAATATGTTATAAAGACTTGTCGTTGAGCTTAACATCAACCATCATCAGTATGGTGGTTCTCCAAGCAAGCCTACTAGTGGCAGGTTGTGGTTTCGAAACCACACGGTTGCCTTGTTTTTAATTTTATTTTAGGGTCTTAATACGTAAATAAAAAAGATGAGGGATTTTCTGTAAATCTATCATGCGAAAGTGGCTGACAGTAGGCCCTAGCCACGCAGGCTGCGGATACGCCCGTATATGCGAAATGTGAAATGTGACTGTATTTGTACGCTCATGCAAGTGTAATGACCAGAAACACGTATTTTGCAAGTTTATGCATCAAAATGACTATCGCGTGCAAGTTCTATGGCTCCCGATGTATTTATCTCTTGAATAAACTTGCATGTTAATTTGACTACTCGACCAGTCGGTTGGACCCCATCTCGCCCCCGCGTCACCCTCTCTGGCGACACGAGGGAAGCCCCAGATCGAGCGCACCGCCACCTTTCTTACCTCACCTCGTCTCGTTGCCTTGTTTTTTCATTTTATTTTAGGGTCTTAATACGTAAATAAAAAAGGCGAGGGCTTTTCTGCAAATCTATCATGCGAAAGCGGCTAACAGCGGGCCTTGGCCACGCTGGCATGCCACGCAGACTGGGGATACACCCGTATATGCGAAATGTGACTGTATTTGCACGCTCGTGCAAGTTTAATGACCAGAAACATGTATTTTGCAAGTTTGTGCACCAAATTGGCTGTCGCGTGCAAGTTCTATGACTCCCGGGGTATTTATCTCTTGAATAAACTTGCATGTTAATTTGACTACTCAACCAGTCAATTCGACCCCATCTCGCCCCTGCGTCGCCCTCTCTGGCGACACGGAGGAAACCCCAGATAGAGCTGATAACCCACAAGTATAGGGGGTCGTTTGTAGTCTTTTTTGATAAATAAGAGTGTCAACCCAACGAGGAGCTAAAGACAGAACAAATATTCCCTTAAGTTTTATCGACCACCGATACAACTCTACACACACTTAAGGTTTGCTTTACCTAGAACATGAATAAACTTGAAGTACATTGTGAGAATAAAACTATGAATAAATTGCAAGATAATTAAAGTAGATAGCTTTTGTCACACAAGATAACTAGACCGGTAATCGATAACTTTTGTCACATACCGAGGGAGTCCTGGGTGATTGATAACTAGACCGGCAATCATTATTGCAATTTTATATGAGGAAGAGGCATGAGCTAATATACTTTCTCTACTTGGATCATATGCACTTACGATTGGAACTCTAGCAAGTATCCACAACTAGTAAAGATCATTAAGGTAAAACCCAACCATAACATTAAGTATCAAGTCCTCTTTATTCCATACGCAACAACCTGCTTACTCGGGTATGTGCTTCGGTCACTCACGGCACCTGTCGGTGTCAAAACCGGCAGATCTCGGGTAGGGGGCCCCCAATTGTGCGTCTGGATCAATGGTAACAAGGGACAATGAGGACACAGTGTTTAGCCAGGTTTGGGCCCTCTTAAAGGAGGTAAAACCCTACGTCCTGCTTGATTGTATTCAATGAGTATAGGGTTACAAGAGTTGATCTACATCGAGATCGTAATGGCTAAAGCCTAGCTTTCTAGCCTATGAATATTCTGATAGCCTCTACGGACTAAACCCTCCGGTTTATATATACACTGGAGGGGCCTAGCGTTGTACAGAGTCGGTTTGTGGGGGAAGGAAATAACATATCCGGACCTCTAACTTGTCATCCACGCATATAGGTGTCCTACCCGGACACGGGGGAAAAGTCTTCTGCTTTTTTCTTCACGGCCCATCAGTCCGGCCCATAAAAATAGTCCGGACACCCCAGGACCCCCTAATCCAGGACTTCCTCAACACCCACCATAAACGAATCATGAACGCATTGCAACATCCTACATTGGGGATCCCTCATGTTTGCGTGACATGTAGGGCATCATAGGACAACACCAAAATAAAACATACAACTCACACTAATCACGATCAGCTATCAACCCATAGGACAAAATGGATCTACTCAAACATCATAGGATACCCACATATCATTGGGAAATAGTATATAACGTTGAGCCCCATGTTTAAGTAGAGATTACAGCGGGTTGAAGAGAGGTTACACCGCTGCATAGAGGAGGAGAGAGTTGGTGTTGACGACGGTGAAGTTGTTGGTGTAGATCGTCGTCACGATGATTGCTCCGGTGGCACTTTGGCGCCACTGGGAGAGAGGGGGAGAGCCCCCTCCTCCTTCTTCTTCCTTGGCCTCCCCCTAGATGGGAGGAGAGTTTCCCCCTCTGGTCCATGGCCTCCATGATGGCGGAGGGGCAGGAGCCCCTCCTAGACTGGATCTATCTCTCTGTTCTCTTCTATTTCGCATTCCTGTTTTCTGACCGAAAATCGCTTCTTATATTCCTGGAGATCCGTGACTCTGATTGCGCTGAGATTTTAACACGATTTTTTTTGGATATAAGCTTCCTTGCGCCCGGAGAAGAGCTCCAACCGACTTACAGGGAGGCCATGATACACCTGGGCGCGCCCTGGTGGGTGTTGGAGGCCGTGGGCCTCCGTTTGCGTTGATTCCACCTCCCTAAAATCAAAAATATTCCAAAATAATTCTCCGTAAATTTTTATTGCGTTTGGACTTCGTTAGATATGGATATTCTACGAAACAAAAAACATGCAAGAAACAGGAACTGACACAGGGCACTGGTTCAATATGTTAGTCCAATAAATAATATAAAATGTTGCCAAAAGTATATGAAAGTTGTATAATATTGGCATGAAACAATCAAATATTATAGATACGACAGAGAAGTATCAGCATCCCCAAGCCTAATTCCTGCTCGTCCTCGAGTAGATAAATGATAAAAAAGATAATTTTTGATGTTTAATGCTACCTAGGATAATCTTGATCATATATCTAATCATGTCATGAATATTAAGACACAAGTGATTCAAAGCAATAGTCTATAATTTGACATAAAGACATCAATACTCAGGCATCCCAACAAACAGTCATGTCTTTCAAAATATCAATGCTAAAGAATGCTATCCCTACAAAATCATATAGTCTTGTCATGCTCCATCTTCTTAACACAAAGTATTTATCATGCACAACCCCGATGACAAACTGAGCAATTGGTTCATACTTTTTAACGCGCTTCAGCCTTTTCAACCCTCACGTAATACATGAGCGCAAGTCATGGACATAGCACTACGGGTGGAATATAGTATGATGATAGAGGTAAACATAGAGAAGACAGAAAGTAAGAAAATCTCACATCAACGCGGCTAATCAATGGGCTATGGAGATGCCCATCAATTGATATCAATGCAAGAAGTAGAGATTGCCGTGCAACGAATGCACCAAGAGCTACAAGTGTATGAAAGCTCAAAGTGAAACTAAGTGGGTGTACATCTAACTCTATAATGAAAAAACCCGACTAGTATATGAAAGTGACTACATAAGAGACTCTATATGAAAAATATGGTGCTACTCTGAAGCACAGGTGTGGAATTTGCATGCCCCCTTTCTCTTTTCTCTCATTTCTTTCTTTTCCTGTTTTTTCTTTTTTTGGGCTCTTTTTGGCCTCATTTTTTTTCTTTTTTTATATATATTTGTCCAGATCCTCATCTCGACTTGTGAGAGAATCATAGTTTCCATCATCCTTTTCTCACTGGGACATGCTCTAATAATGAATAATGATAATCATCACACTTCTATTTACTTACAACTCAATATCACAACTCGATATCTAGAACAATGTATGACTCTAACAGTGTATCAGGACGTGCAATGATCTAGCATAGCAGAGATAAAAAAAGGACAAACCATGAAAATATCATGCTAGCTATCTTACGAGGTTAATAGTACGTACTGCTGCTGAAGATGTTGAATGGCCAGCATCGCACAAACGACAGGCAACGCCAGTGCACTGCCGGGTTCCGGCGTTTAGTCGTGCCTGATCCCTAGCATTATGTGCCATCTCCTCAAGAAATTCCTTAGTTCATCTACCGCGATCTGAGCGTGAGGTGAAAGGTGACGCTTGTAGGTACTTGATGCCTGGCTCGAAACCGGGAAAATCCTATTCGACGCACTTTGCGTCAAACTGTCGGGGAATCGCACAGGCGACCCTACCTAGCGAGCGACTTGGGCCAGCCCATCTGTACCGTACGTACAGTTTCCAGGTTCCGGTTTTGGGAACCTTCTAGAGGTTTCCCACCCAGTTTTTATCGGTTTTGTGAACCTTCCGGAAGGTTCCTGAACCGGTTTTTCTATTTCTCCTTTTTATTTTTATTTTTATATTTTTTGTTTTCCCCCTTTTCTGTCCTTTTCCCGTTTTCTGTCTTTTTTCTTTTCTTTCATTTTCCTTTTCAAGTTAATTTCTTTTCTCAAAATTTTTTATGCAATTTAAAATGTTTTTATTTCATATTTTTTTTTATTTTTTTCCATATTTTGTTCCTGTTCTCAAGTTTTGTTCAGAAAGTCCAAAAAAACTAGTATTTAAAATTTGTTCACTTAATTTTCAAAAAGTACATAAACTCATAAAATATTACAATTTCTGAAAATGTTCGCATTTCTAAATATTGTTCGAAATTTTAAAATGCTTACAGATTTCAGAAATGTTTCTGTTAAAAATTGTTCGCAAATTCAGAAAATGTTCATGTTTCCAAAATTTGTTCGCAAAATTCATAAAATGTTTGTGTTTTGAAATAATTGTTTGATTTATAAAAAATGTTCCTGTTTTCAAAATTTGTCCACAAATTCAAAAAAGTCCATGTTTTCGTAATTTGTTCACAAATTGAAAAAATGTTTGCAAGAATTTAATAAAATATTCGCATTTTCAAAAATTATTATCAGAAAATCTCAGATTTTTATCAATTTTGTTCCTGTTTGTAAAAATGTTCGCATTTTGAAAAAGTTGTTCATAATTTAGAAAATTGTTCTCGCTTTCAATTTTGTTCCTTCTTTTTGCAAAAATGTTTCAATTTCTCAAAAAATGTTCGAGTCTTTAAAAGTTTGTTAGCAATTTTTGAAAATGTTCGGCTTTCTAAATATATATACTTATGTGAAAAATAAACCACGTCTGAAATTTCAAAAGAACTTCATTATCTTTTGCCGTGTATAGTTTATATTAACTGAGCTAGCAATTTTAGACAAGCAAGTAAGTGAGCAGGGTGGCTAGAGACGTGGTTCACTAGGTTGAGGTCGTGTGCTCAATCGCCCACACGCATGTTTTTGGGAATGTTTTGCGGGCTGTTCTTTAGTTTTGGCGTAGCGGTTCGTTCTTTAAATATGCTCACTTTACAATAGAGTTAACTTGGTGCACTGGCTAGTTGTGCGGTTGTGTGTACTGCCGGTCGCGGGTTCGAATCCAACCAACCTCTGTTTTAACAAAATCACTAATTAAGGAGTACTTTTTGCGGAGATCACTCCAACTTCCTCAGGTCTTGACGCAACCTGGTAGTTTTTCCTTTTTTCTCTGTTTTAATGAAATCAATAATTAAGGAGTACTTTTTGCGGAGATCACTCCAACTTCCTTAGGTCTTGACGCAACCTGGGAGTTTTTCCTTTTTTCGTAGATCCGTGTATTCAAAACATTTTATCTCTTAAACCGTGCGTCCAAATCTCGAACCGCTTTTGCCGTTGGATTCCTCGCATTGAGATCTTCAAAACTAGATCCCATGTTGATAGGTTCTGACGAACTTTTTTTCACGAAAAAAAACCGGACGAAGAAACCCGGACAAAAAACCAAACCCGGAGCGCGGGTTTTTCCCCTTTCCGAAAGAGGCACGCCCGTGCCTCTGACGAAATCACAACCGTGCCTCTCGCGGAAGCAAAACCGTGCCTCTCACGAAAGAAAAAGAAAAACAGAAAATGCGTTTTTTTCCATTTCCGAACAGGCACGGCCGTGATTATCGCGGAAGCACAACTGTGCCTCTCGCGGAAGCAAAACTGTGCCTCTCGCGAAAGAAAAAAACAGAAACGTATTTTTTTCATTTCCAAGAGGCACGGCCGTGACTCTCGCGAAAGCACAACCTTGCCTCTCGCGGAAGCAAAACCGTGCCTCTCGCGAAAGAAAAAAAAACAGAAAACGCGTTTTTTTCTCGTTTCCAAGAGGCACGGCCGTGCCTCTCGCGAAAACAAAACCGTGACTCTCGCTGGAAAAAAATGTGTTTTTTGCTCAAAAAATAAATTTGAAAAAAAAATAATTTTTGGTCGAAAAGCTAGGGAAGACCGGCGGAAAACCAAAACATCAAAAAAACCCCGAAAAAGAACCGTTTAAAAAGCCAAAAACGCGTGCGAAAAAAATAAAAAACAAAATCCGGAGGGAGCGTCCAGAGCGCGACACGTGGCGAATGGCTGAGAGCGCGCCAAGTGACGCTGATCGTTGTGAGGCTCCCGAAGGAGCTCTCGTTAATTAGTTGCTCCCCTGTTTTAAATTGTTTATTTTTACGTTGCGCTACCTAAATGGGCCAGCCCAGGGTAGCTACTCTCTTTGCGAAGGATCGGCAGTTTGCCGCAGTAAGCGGAACATAGGAGCTCTCTGTGTTTTTTTTTGAGCCAAACTGCATCCTTTATTATAAGTTCAAGACCATAGGGATACAGATAATTTCGGGCAAAATGCTAAGCCACACGTGGCGCCCGGGACTTAGGGAAGCCGCTGCCCTAGCCAATGCATGGGCTTCCCCATTATGCTTCCTATTTTCATGAATAAAATCTACCTCCTGGAATTGTCGCCTTTGATATTTGATGTCTTGCAAAATAGAGTGATAATTACAGGGAACTTCAGCTTGTATGTTCGTCACCACTTCCAGACAATCTGATGCAACACAAAAGGATTGGATATGCAGATCTGCGGCGAGTGAGAGAGCCTCACTGCATGCCTGTGCCTCAAGGATAGTTGGGTCGGATTGGCCTTCATAGATGACTGCCGATGCCCCTAGGAACTTGCCTCGCTTGTCCCTACATACCACTGCTGAGGCCGCCCTATCACTGATCTTGGAGAACCCGGCGTCCACATTTATTTTGGCATCATGATGTTCGGGCGGGATCCAGGTGGACCGATTGCTCACTACGTGACCTCCCTCTATTGCATGCATGTCCCTGCTGTTTACATGCAGGTCCCTGGCCCTTACATGCAGGTCCTTTTGCCGTGGATTCCTGCCTGGGAGCATCTCAAGTTCTGCTAAAAACTTCTTGATGAAAGTGTGGGTACTTAGTGGGCTCTGGAATTGGTTGTCGTGTATAGCCCGGCGTCTTGCCCACCAGATAGCCCACATGGTGACAAGCGCTTGTGCTAGGTCCGCTGATGGTAAGATATCAACAAGCCATAACATCCACAACTTAGCATCCTTCTCCCTGTTTGAGATGATTGTTTCCAGTATATCCTCATCAGTAAGGGCCCATACACACCGAGCCATGCGGCAGTCAAAAAGAGAATGGCGCCAGGTATCTACTGCTGCGTGGCAGATCGAACACTCCGCCGAGTCAGTCATGCTGCGATGCTTCCGTACCTCACCTGTTGGAATAGAGCTCTTCGCCAAACGCCATGCAAAAACCCGCACTTGTGCTAGGTCCTCTGTGTTGTTATGTCGATGCATCAGACTCCATAACCTACTATTTGGGCCAAGTCCAATTCCAGTCCTACATATTGGGGCTCAAAAAGAAAAAAGAACTTATGTGCATCTATGTCGTGGAAAATCCTATACGGCGCCCTCAGCGCCCGTTATAGGCTTAGCGGTACAGGGCGCACACCCCTTGTCCGCGCTGGGCAGGCCCACGTTCCAATTTTTTTTTGTTTTAAATAAACAAAAAACAACACATGTACGTGCTGTGGTTGGAACGGGGGATCTCCTGGTTAAATGCTCGCTACCACAATCAACCAGCTAGGGTGTTCGTGTGTGTGTTTATAGCGGTGAGTGTATGCGCGTGTATATGAGCGCTTGCGTCTGTACTATGTTAAAAAAAAGCCTTTGACATGTTTAGTTATAGTTTTTTCTACTTCTTTTGTTCTCTTTTTTATGTTGGAATCGTTTTGTTTGTTTTTTCCTATTTTATTCATGTCCATTTTACTTTATTCTGCTAAACATTTTTTATTTGTTTCAAATTTGTGAACTTTTTTCGAAATTTGATGAACCATTTTTCAAATTCAATGCACCTTTTCAAATTCAATGCACTTTTTTCAAATTCAATGCATTTTTTCAAATTCAATGAACTTTTTCAAATTTCACGAACACTTTCTCAAATGCAATGAACTTTTTTCAAATGTGATGAACTTTTTTCAAATTTGATAAACTTTTTTCAAATGCGATGAACTTATTTTCAAATCCGATGAACTTTTTTCAAATGCGATGAACTCTTTTTCAAATGCGATGAACTCTTTTCAAATTAGATGAACTTTTTTTCAAATTTGTGAAATTTTATGAAGTTCATGTCCTTTTTTGTAATTTGTGTTTTTTTTTTCAATTTTTCGTGATTTTTTTACTGTTTTTTGAAAGTCAACATTTGACCAGTCAACTAGTCAACCGTGACCAATCACCGTGATCGACCGAACCAGGAAACACGATTGATGGAATTACGGAAATCAGTGGTCAGCGATTTTTGTCGAGTTGTTGGGCCGGCCCACGAGCTGAGGCGCATATGCGCCAAGATGCAGAACCGGCGCTTAAAGCGCCCGTTAGGAGCTCCCCTATGTCATTGGCTACTCCGCTTGCGTGCGCGTACCTCTATTTCTGGGGGCCCGGGGCGGCCGCCCCCTGCACCGGACACGACTCCTCTACCGTGCCTTTTAGCACGGCACAGGTGTCGTGCCTCCTTCGTACGCCTATGGACGTACTCACATGGGTCAGAATATGAGAATTACCAATAGCTAATCTACCCAGCCCATCCATTAGTTGTATCACACGTCTCAACTGGTTAACTATATCCCGCTCGAAAAAGGACTCATCAACTATAAACCCCTAAAACACTAGTTAACTATAAAAAATAATCAACTAGTGTAATTAATACATGACTGACACTGCAAAATGAGAATGAACTTATATAAGAAAAGAATGTTTTGCTAAATAGTATTGGTCATATTTTGTGCAGAGCTGGTTTTAATCAATTTGATTGGCAACTTTTTTGACTTTATTCCATAGTACATGTAACTAGCACATTCGTCGATCACACACAACTATAGTTAGGGCATCTTCAATGCCGACCCATAAACCTCCCGCAACCGTCCGGACTGCGCTGTCCAGACTGTGAAAGCCATCCAACGCCGACCTGTATCGGTCCGCGAGGCGGTTCAGACGCGATTTCTCCCGCAAACCGGAGACAAAAGTGGGGGATGTTCGCGGGAGTCTGGACCGATCCCAAGCCCATTTCTGACCGCCCTGGTCCATGAAAAACCCGTCACCTGCCCCTCCCGCGCTTTCCTTCCGATGCACGTGCTGCTTACCGCACCGCATTCATGCCGTCCCAGAGCACGCGAAGGCCGACATTTGATGTCACGATGTGACCGGAAGGAGGGAGGGCGGCGGTGACCGAAACGACCTCTCAGCAGTCGCCGCTTCAATGCAGACGCAGATTCCCAAGGAACCAGCTCCTTCCGCTGCACCGCATTGAAGCGGTTGACCGGCCCTTCACATGGCATGGTCGCAGCTATTTAAGTTGCGCTCCGGCGTCGTTCACATCACATCCTTGCCTAGCTCTTCCTACATCTCCGGTGATGGGCAAGTCCTGGACGTCGGCGCCAGCCGGCGAATTCGTGGCGGGATCCAAGCGCCATCTCCGCCGCCTCGATGGGGAGATGGCCAGGTATGACGAGGAATGGTCCCTCGCCGAGATCGCCGCCGCCGCCAATGACCGCCGCCCTCTCCCCCAGCCCACGTCCTCGATGGCCGTGGCTGCACTACGCACGGCTCAGGAGGAGGCCGAGAGGATCATCCGCGAGCGTCAGGCGGCTGCCGAGAAGCCCTATCGCGACGCCACCACCTTCCGTCATCCCAAGCCCGACTCCGACAACTCCGATGATGTTGGGAAATGTTGCATGGAAAACATAAATTTTCTATGCACACGCGAGATCTATCCATGGAGATGCATACAAACGAGAGGGGAGAGTGTGTCTACATACCCTCGTAGACCATAAGCGGAAGCGTCTAATAACGCGGTTGATGTAGTCGAACTTCTTCGCGCTCCAACCGATCAAGTACCGAACGTACGACACCTCCTCGTTTAGCACACGTTTAGCTCGGTGATGTCCTCCGCCTTCTTGATCCAGCAAGACGGCGAGGTAGTAGATGAGTTCTAGCAGCACAATGGCGTGGTGACTGTGATGGTGAAGCTATATCCGTAGGACTTTGCCTAAGCACTACGAAAATATGACCGAGGGTGTAAATGGTGGAGGGGGCGCCGCACAGGGCTAAGACAATATTGTGTATTGTGCTAGGCGCCGCCTCCCACATATATATATAGGTTGGGGTGGAGGGAGCATCCAGGAGGCGCCCCCAAGTAGGCCGAATCCTATTTGGGATCTTCCCCCAAGTGGCGCCCCCCTTCCTTATTTGGAGTGCGGGAGGAAGGAAGGAGGAGGTGGCACCCCCCTTTCCTTTCTCTCCTGAGGAGGGAAAGGCAGGAGGGGCCACCCCTCCACTTTCCTTCCCCAAGGGCTGACAACCAAGGGAAGGGGCGCACCAGTCCCTTGTGGGCTATTCTGCCCCCCTTTGGCCCATAAGGCCCATACACTTGCCGGGGGTGCCCAGAACCACTTCCGGTGACCCGATGAGTACCTGGTGCACTCTGAAACTATTCCGGTGTCCAATACCATCGTCCTATATATCAATCTTACCTCTCGACCATTTCGAGACTCCTCGTCATGTCCATGATCTCATCCGGGACTCCGGACAACATTCGGTCACCAAATCATATAACTCAGATAACACTATATCGTCAACGAACGTTAAGCGTGCGGACCCTACAGATTCGAGAACTATGTAGACATGACCGAGACACCTCTTCGGTCAATAACCAATAGCGGAACCTGGATGCCCATATTGTCTCCTACATATTATACGAAGATCTTTATCGGTCGAACCGTTATGTCAACATACGCAATTCTCTTTGTCGATCAGTATGTTACTTGCTCGAGATTCGATTGTGGGTATCTTCATACCTAGTCCAATCTCATTACCGGCAAGTCTCTTTACTCGTCCCATAATACATCATCTCGTAACTAACTCCTTAGTCATTTGTTTGCAAGCTTATGATGTGTATTACCGAGAGGGCCCAGAGATAGCTCTCCGATACTTGGAGTGAAAAATCCCAATCTCGATCTATGCCAACTCAACAAACACCTTCGGAGATACCCGTAGAGCATCTTTATGATCACCCAGTTATGTTGTGACATTTGATAGCACACAAGGTATTCCTCTGGTATCCGGGAGTTGCATAATCTCATAGTCAAAGGAATAATATTTGACATTAAGAAAGCAATAGCAATAAACTGAACGATCAATATGCTAAGCTAACGGCTGGGTCTTGTCCATCACATCATTCTCCTAATGATGTGATCCCGTTATCAAATGACAATTCATGTCTATGGTTAGGAAACCTTAACCATCTTTGATCAATGAGCTAGTCTAGTAGAGGCTCACCAGGGAAATGGTATTTGTTTATGTATCCACACATGTATTTAAGTTTCTGGTCAATACAATTCTAGTATGAATAATAAACCTTTATCATGACTTAAGAAATATAATAATAACCATTTTATTATTGCCTCTAGGGCATATTTCCATCAGTCTCCCACTTGCGCTAGAGTCAATAATCTAGTTCACATCGCCATGTGATTAACACCAATAGTTCACATCGCCATGTGACCAACACCCAAAGAGTTTACTAGAGTCAACGATCTAGTTCACATTGCTATGTGATTAATACCCAAAGAGTACTAAGGTGTGATCATGTTTTGCTTGTGAGAGAAGTTTAGTCAACAGGTCTGTCACATTCAGATCCGTGCGTATTTTGCAAATTTCTATGTCTACAATGCTCTGCATGGAGCTACTCTAGCTAATTGCTCCCACTTTAAATATGTATCCAGATTGATACTCATAGTCATCCGAATCAGTGTCAAAACTTGCATCGACGCAATTCTTTACGAGAACTCTTTATCACCTCCATAACCAAGAAAATATTTCCTTAGTTCTCTAAGGATAATTTTGACCCATGTCCAGTGATCTACTCCTGGATCACTATTGTGCCCCCTTGCTAAACTCATGGCAAAGTACACAATAGGTCTGGTACACAGCATGACATACTTTATAGAACCTATGGTTGAGGCATAGGGAATGACTTTCATTCTCTCTCTATCTTCTGCCATGGTCGAGCTTTGAGTCTTACTCAACTTCAAACTTTGTAACACAGGCAAGAACTCTTTCTTCAACTGATCTATTTTGAGCTTCTTCAAAAACTTTGCCAAGGTATGTACTTTGTGAAAGTCCTATTAAGCGTCTCGATCTATCAATATAGATCTTGATGCCCAATCACTGGTGCGCTTCGGTGCTATACAAACGGCTTTTAACCCCTTTCCACGACGGCATTTGGAACCATCGCCAAGTGAGTGTGGGTGATAGGGGGGGGGGGTTCCTTCCCACACGACCTAGAAATCGTCGGGGATAGGCCCTCCTGGGACACAGGCTGGGGCCGTGTGCGATCGGGCGAGGCATTGAAACCCAATCATTTCTGTCGGTATGTACATCCCACACGGTAATCCAAGAAAAACATTTCTGTAGGTATGTACATCCCACATGGTGAATTCCAGAAAAAACATTTCTGTTCGTATGTATATCACACACAGTCAATCCAAGGAATACGTTTCCGTTCTTATGTACATCCCACACAGTCAATCCAGGGAAAACATTTCCATTCATATGTACATCCCACACAGTTTTATGTATATGCTTGTGTGTGAAAGGTGTAACTATCACACACGCTCTGCCTTGGTTAACTGTTTGCTTTCATTAAGTACATCACACACGATTTGATGTAGAAAACTCTGTGGCATTGGGCTATCCATCACAGGCGCTTTTTACTGCCAGATCCGTTTGCAAAGTTCCATGACCGTCTGTTCTCTTTTTATTTTTTCCTGTAATTTATTATTCGAATTGGAAATTTTGAAATATGAAACGTGCAATTCAAATTCTCAGCACAATGGTTCAACAACGGATCCATAATAAAATTGCCAGTACAATAAGTTCAGTAATTACAGGATTAGGCAGCAATTAGCTATGATGAACCACAATATTTAAAGGCGGTAAAGGTGAAGAGACAAGTGTAAATCATTTTGACTGCCGATGGTGTTGAAGAAGCGGAATGCCCATAATGTGCCTTCCTGCATGCCATAAGCACGAACCACTTTTGTCCAACCCCTTGTGACGATCGCCCGTCCATCCTTCACCGCCTTCAGGAAGACTTCTAGAGCATTATCATGGTAGCATGAATTATATACTTTAACCTTAGTTACCTCCACTCCGGTCATGTAGTTTGCAAGGTAATCATCAGTAAATAGCTTCAGAAACCACTGAAAAGAGAAAAATATCAGATACTGAGGTCTAATAGAGTAACTTGTTGTGGGCAGGGGGAAAAGGCAACACATTACTTACCATCCTAAATGTTCAATGTTGTCTTCAACAAAGTGTAAATACAGAGCTTAATTCCAATCACCCGTTTCTTTCGCCTAACAATCTTTTTTAGTTTCCTCACTTGACGCTTGTTCATGAATATCTCATTGCCCCATACGCAAAAGGGATTGAAGCGTGGATCAGTACCGCTCATATATGTACCTACAAGCAACCAGTAAATGTTAGAAGCTAAACTGAGATTGCACAAATGATGTAAAATACAACTACCTATGTTCCTAAGTACAAGTTTCTTTTTTGAGATTTCAATAATGAACTACATACGGATGTATATAGAATTATAGATATAGTTTAGATTAGAATCTAGATTCACTCATTTTGCTCCTTATGTAGTCTATATTGGAATCTCTAAAAATACTTTTATTTAGGAATAGATGGTGTATAAGACATGGGATGCAGCTAACCTCGAGGGCAAACAACAGCATCGCCCATTGTAGCCCCGTGTAAGTACATGGAAATCCAATGTTAACTACAACAGGGTTAACATCCACCAAAAATAGCAAATGGTAATAAAACAGCAACATCTGTAGGGATATCTTCATTTCGAAGAGTAGCACAGTAGCAAAGGGCCGGATTAAAAAATGGATACAACTGTTAGTTGCAACAGGCTTAACAACATCCTAATTCATGTTTTGTAAGTTTGTAGCCATTGAAATGCAACTCTTTAAAAATGGATACAACTATTAACTGCAACATGCTTAATGGCCATTGAAACCGGTACTGATAAAAATGCAATTGGCAGAGTTAAACATCACAGGGCAGGTGCTGCCAGAGCAGATAATGGCCCAATTGTCTATAAAAAGGTAGAGAAAATAGCTAAAACATGTTAGGCATGTTTACTACAACATGCTTAATACATCGACCGTACAAAACATAGCCATTAATTGCAATTGGTATTGGTAAGATTGAACTAGTGAGTACATACTTGGTAAGTCATGAGAGGTAGTTGCTGGGGCACTTCATCTTGGCTAGAGCCCGACCAAAGTCAGCGGCGGCGGAGGCGAGCTGTTCCTCCGGGTCAAAGCATGGATCAGTGCCACTGACATGTGTACCTACAGGCAACCAGTAAATGGTAGAAGTTAAACTGCAATTGCACAAATGATGTGAAATATTGTAAGACATGGGATGCAGCTAACCTCGACGGAAAACAACACCATCGACCGTTATGACCCTGCGTGAGTACATGGACAAGCATGTTAAGTACAACAGGGTTAGCATCCACCAAAATAGCAAATGGGCAACATCTCTAGTATATCTTCATTGCGGAGAGTAGCATTGTAGCAAATGGACATATTAAAAAATGGATACAACTGTTAATTGCAACAGGCTTAACAACGTCCTAAGTCATGTTTTGTAAGTTTGTAGCCATTGAAGTACAACTGTTTAAAAAAGGATTCAACTGTTAATTGCAACAGGCTTAATAGACATTGAAACTGGTACTGATAAAAATGCAATTGGCATAGTTAAACATCACAAGGCAGGTGCTGCCAAAGCAGAGAATGGCCCAGATGTCTATAAAAAAGTAGGGAAAGTAGCAAAAACGTGTTAGGCATGTTTACTAGAGCATGCTTAATACATCGACCGTACAGAACATAGCCATTAATTGCAACTGGTATTGGTAAGATTGAACTGGTGAGTTCATACTTGGTAAGTCCCGAGAGGTAGTTGCTGGGGCACTTCATCTTGGCCAGAGCCCGCCCAGAGTCAGTGATGGCGGAGGTGCGCTGTTCCTTCGGGTCGAAGCATGGTCATTGCCACTGACATGTGTACCTACAGGCATCCAGTAAATGGTAGAAGTTAAACTGCAATTGCACAAATTATGTGAAATACGGTAAGACATGGGATGCAGCTCACCTCGACGGCAAATAAAAGCATTGAACATTATGACCCTGCGTAAGTACATGGACAGGCATGTTAAGTACAACAGGGTTAGCATCCAGTAAAAATAGCAAATGGGCAGCATCCCTAGTGATATCCTGAGTCATGTATTATAAGTTTGTTGCTGGTATTGGTGAAATTGAGCTGGACACGGTAATATTTGAACATCACACAGTGTGCAGTACTGAAATAAACAAGGCACGAACATGCTTAATACATCAACCGTACAAATCATAGCCGTTGCAAGTGGTATTGGTAAGATTTAGCTGGTCAGATCTTACCTGTTAAGTCCTGGGGGGTAGTCGCTGGGGGACTTCAACTGGGCCAGAGCCTGCACCATGTCGTCGGCGGCGCCGGAGGCGAGGTCTTCCTCCGGGTCAACACGCACAACGGCCATCGCGCCATGGACCGCCATCAGCTCCTTGCGGGGGGGATTTGGAGGCATGAGGATGTTTCACAGGCGCCATTTAAGCAATCAGGCGGGGGTCGTGATAGAGATCGATGGGTTACCTGATTGGATCCGAGCAGAATGTAGATGTGGTTGAAGTTGTGGTTGCGGTGGCGGCGGTTTGAGATGCCGGTAGGGGGAGGCGCGAGGGGGGCGGATATCGAGGGTGGGGATGTGGTTGGAGGAATAAATTTTGAAATCGTGCGCCTATTGAAAATTTCGCTGCAAAACTAGAAACTTGGGCGGGGGAAACACACGACGCAGACGAAGCGTGTAAAATACTCGTGTGCAAGAAAAAAGAAAGTTGGCAGATCCCATCTCCAAAAAATGTACACGTGTACTTGATTTTTTGGTCAATGGTACACCTGGTTTATTAGGAAACATCGCACAGGTAACTGACTTATGGGTCATTAACGCAAAAAAACGCAGACGGGTACAACATAGAAACCGTGTGTTTTGTGATCTTCTAATAATTAACGCAAAAAAACGCACATGGGCACACATGCTAATCAATGCTCAAAGCCCTCAAAGGATGCTCTTACCGACATTGTATGTTAATACTACAAACTTAAAGTACTACTGGTAATTTGCTCTAATACTACAAACTTAAACTACTTCTCACATGCTGCCATCGAGGCATGCTGGCCAGACGCCGGTGTTCTCCTTCCCGGCCTTGTAGGCGGCAGCCCACCGTGCTTCGATCTCCGCCAAGCTCTCCTCACCATGGCGTGCGGCCTCTTTTTTCTTGCGGCGGCGGGACTCTCTTTTCTTGACTGCTTTCTGCCTTTTCTGCTCCTTCTGTGCGGCTTTGGCCGCCTCTAGATCCACCACCCATTCGGCCATGGCAGCCTCAAAGTCCGCCCCTGTAACTGTCTGGCCGGCGGCGGCAATGAACTCGGTGCGGCGAGTGTCATCGCTTACTTACCATGTGTGCGGTCGCGGGCGACGAGGAACGCGGCGCAGCAGGATGCCATTGCTTCCTTACCAGTTACTATGCGCCGCGGTGCCATGGACGATGCCTGGAGAGAGCTTTGGGACGGAGGGGCCGGGCAGCCGTACAGTGCGGTGGTATTCAAGAGCTCAACGACAAATGACAACAAAAATTTGGCTTCCCTTACAATTCTGCTCGTTCATTATCACACACGGTTCATCTCCGTCGCTTCCGGAAACCGTGTGCGCTGAGCCTATTGTGTGTTTTGTTATGATTGGCCAGAACCCCAGCCACGTGGATCGTGCGTGTGCACCGTAGGATGCGCCGCGATCGAACAACAATCCACGTCCCTCACATCACACCCGTGCACCTGTAGCTGGATTGGATTTATATGCGCTAAATGCCTAGAAAATGCACATAATCCCCAAAATATGGTAAATGAGCCCGGAAAATGCCAAATTTGAACACGGTGATTTGGAGGGTGTATGTTCGTCGTAGGAAAAAACTCCAGGGCAAAGAACGAAGAAAATTTGGATTCCCCTTCAATCTTCGGGATTTCCCTCTCGAAAGCGTGGAACTTCCTCGGTGATGGTTCGATTTATGAAGGGCGTGCATGATGACATAAGCCAAACCTTCTCAAATTTTTACCAGGTCATGGTGAGGTCATACCATGGCACCATGCCAGGCGTCATGTTCTTTAAGCATTTATTTCATTTTTTCTATAGTTGAAAATCCAACAAACAAACATTTGTGGTTGACTATTGCCACACATTTCATCGAAATATCTGTCCATTCCTTGTAAAAGGCATGAGAATTTACTAAATGGCACGAGCATGGTTTTCCAGGCCGTTCTTGTGGAATCTTTCATGCACCGATTTTTTGAACTTGAATTATGCGCATTAATGCCTAGGAAATGCACATAATCCCCTAAATATGGCAAATGAACCCGGAAAAGTGCCAAATTTGAACATGGTGATTTTCAGGTTGTATGTTCATCGTAGAAAAAACTCATGGACAAAGGACAAAGGAAATTTGGACCCCCTTCAATCTTGGTGATTTCCCCCTCGAAACCATGAAACTTCCTCGGTGATGGTTCGATTTTATGAAAGGCGTGCATCATGACATAAGGAAAACATTCTCCAATTTTTACCAGGGCATGGTGAGGCCATACCATGGCACCACACCAGGCGTCATATTTTCCAACGATGTGTTTCATTTTTTGTATAGTTTTTAACCCAGTAAACGATGCGTTTATGGTTGACTATTGCCACACATTTCCTTGAAATATCTGCCCATTCCTTGTAAAAGGCATGAGAATGTACTAAATAACACGAGCATGGTTTTCCAGACCATTCTTGTGCATCTTTTCATTCACCGATCGTTCGAATTTGAATTATGTCCATTAATGCCTAGAAAATGCACATAATCCCCTAAATATGGTATATGAGCCCGGGAAAATTTAAAATTTGAACACGTTGCATTTGAGGTGGTATGTTGATCGTTGGACAAAAACTGAATGACAAACTAGGACAGAAATTTGGATTCCCCTTCAATCTTGGGGATTTCCCTCTCCAAAGCATGGAACTTCCTCGGTGATGGTTCGATTTATGAAGGGCGTGCATGACGACATAAGTCAAACCTTCTCAAATTTTTACCAGGGCATGGTGAGGTCATACCATGGCACCATGCCAGGCGTCATGTTTTTGAAGCGTTTATTTCAGTTTTTCTACAGTTGAAAACCCAACAAACAAACATTTGTGGTTGACTATTGCCACATATTTCATCGAAATATCTGTCCATTCCTTGTAAAAGGCATGAGAATTTACTAAATGGCATGAGCATGGTTTTCCAGGCCGTTCTTGTGGACCTTTTCACGCAATGATTGTTTGAACTTGAATTATGTGCATTAATGCCTAGGAAATGCACATAATCCCCTAACTATGGCAAATGAACCCGGAAAAGTGCCAAATTTGAACACGGTGATTTGCAGGTTGTATGTTCATCATAGAAAAGAACTCGTGGACAAAGGACAAAGGAAATTTGGATCCCCCTTCAATCTTGGTGATTTCCCCCTCAAAACCATGAAACTTCCTCGGTGATGGTTCGTTTTATGAAAGGCGTGCATGACGGCATTTTTACCAGGGCACGGTGAGGTCATACCATGGCACCACACCAGGCTTCATGTTTTCCAAGCATGTATTTCATTTTTGTATAGTTGTTAACCCAGTAAACGACACGTTTATGGTTGACTATTGCCACACATTTCCTTGAAATATCCGCCCATTCCTTGTAAAAGGCACGAGAATGTACTAAATAGCACAAGCAAGGTTTTCCAGACCGTTCTTGTGCACCTTTTCATGCACCGATTGTTCGAATTTGAATTATGTGCATAATTAATGCCTAGAAAATGCACATAATCCCCTAAATATGGTATATGAGTTCGGAAAAATGTCAAATTTGAACACATTGCATTTGAGTCGGTATGTTGATCGCTGGAAAAAAACTGAATGACAAACTAGGACATAAATTTGGATTCCCCTTCAATCTTGGTGATTTCCCTTTCAAAAGCATTGAACTTCCCCGGTGATGGTTCGATTTATGAAGCGCGTGTGTCGGTGTCAAAACTAGCGGATCTCGGGTAGGGGGTCCTGAACTGTGCGTCTAAGGCTAATGGTAACAGGAGGCTGAAAGCACAAGTGCTCCCTAGGTGGTTTTGGTAATTAATGTGAACATATCTCTTGTTGGACTATCACTTTTATCTAGCATGTTTCAGATAAGTTCAACATTGGAGTGGCATGGACTAAAGGATTTGGGAATTCCTTCAAGATGCTAAGGATAAAGGATAGGCTCAAGCTTCAAGCTCAAGACTCTTCATTTTATATTTTAGTGGTCCAAGATCACATTGAGTCTATAGGAAAAGCCAATACTATCAAGGAGGGATGAGGTGTTGCTTAATGAGCCTCTTGCTTCATGTGCTTTGTGATATGCTCGAAAACCCTCAGTTACTTTCCCACTTCCACAAATGACCTAAATCTAAAGCCAAAATCGGTCACACCGATTCTTCCTATCCGGCGCCACCAATTCCAAAAGTCATAGCCACTGCCACAAACCCTAAGCAAATTGGTCTTACCGATAGGGATCTCGGTCTCACCAAGATGGGATTGTAATCTCTCTGTGTATGTCCATTATCAAAATCGGTCTCACCGAGTTTGAGCAATCGGTACTACCGAGATTACAATGCAAACTCTCTGGATAACTTATTACCAAAATCGGTCCCACCGAGTTTGAGTAATCGGTTCCACCGAGTTTGCCTGACCAACTCTCTGGGAAGCTTATTACCAAAATCGGTCTCACCGAGTTTGTGTAATCAGTCTTACCGAGATTACGTTATGCCCTAACCCTAACCGTATCGGTCGCACCGAGTTGCATTTCGGTCCCACCGAAAACCCTAACGGTCACATTATTTGCTAAATCGGTCTGACCAAGTTTAACGATTCGGTCCCATCGAGTTTGGTAGATTGTGTGTAACGGTTAGATTTTGTGTGGAGGCTATATATACCCCTCCACCTCCTCTTCACTCGTGGAGAGAGCCATCAGAACGAACCTACACTTCCAACTTACCATTTCTGAGAGAGAACCACCTACTCATGTGTTGAGACCAAGATATTCCATTCCTACCATATGAATCTTGATCTCTAGCCTTCCCAAGTTGCTTTCCACTCAAATCTTCTTTCCACCAGATCCAAAACCTATGAGAGAGAGTTGAGTGTTGGGGAGACTATCATTTGAAGCACAAGAGCAAGGAGTTCATCATCAACGCACCATTTGTTACTTCTTGGAGAGTGTTGTCTCCTAGATTGGCTAGGTGTCACCTGGGAGCCTCCGACAAGATTGTGGAGTTGAACCAAGGAGTTTGTAAGGGCAAGGAGATCGCCTACTTCATGAAGATCTACCGCTAGTGAGGCAAGTCCTTCGTGGGCGACGGCCATGGTGGGATAGACAAGGTTGCTTCTTCGTGGACCCTTCGTGGGTGGAGCCCTCCGTGGACTCGCGCAACCGTTACCCTTCGTGGGTTGAAGTCTCCATCAACGTGGATGTACGATAGCACCACCTATCGGAACCACGCCAAAAACATCCGTGTCTTCAATTGCGTTTGAATCCTCCAAACCCTTCCCTTTACTTTCTTGCAAGTTGCATGCTTTCCTTTCCGTTGTTCATATACTCCTTGCATGCTTGCTTGATATGTATTGTGAATGTTGAAATTGTGCCTAAACTCCACTTAAACTCAAAGAAACTTAAAAACTGCAACTTTGGTACTTAGTGTCTAATCACCCCCCCCCCTCTAGACACCTCTTCTCAAGGTCCTACAAGTGGTATCAGAGCTTTGGTCTCCATTGCTTTGGTTTAATCACCATTGGAGGAAGATGGATGAGTCTACTATTGGGAGTCTTAGACATAGAGTGCCTATTCTTGATGGAGAGTATTTTCACGAGTGGAAAAATGAGATGCTTGTTATTTTCAATCAATATCATTTTAACAAGTACATTGCTAGCCCTTGTGCACCTTATGTTGATCCTATGCATCCTACCCATGATGAGTCAATTGACATGATTAGGAATCTTAGAACTGCCGAACTTATCATTAGAGGATTGCCTAGAAATTTGATTGGATGTTTGCCTACTTTCAAGTGTGCCTACACCATATGGAAATTTCTTGAGGAACGATTTCCAGATTATTCCTTGAAAAATCTTGATGAAATTCTCCATAAGTCTATTGCCTTGAGTAAGATGAATACTAGTGATCCCTTGTTTGGTGATCGTCTGTTTGAGCTTACAAACCTTATGCGTGCCAAAGGAAATGTTGGTATTATTAGTGATATTATTTCCGAAGCTATAAAAATTCATAAGCAAGATCATTTTCAAACTCATTCTAATGAATCACCCTCTCTAGGACTTGATCCACCACATGACGATGTTGAACATGGATACTATGATGAGGATGATGATAGTGACTTCGATCTTGATGATGCAATGAGACATTTTGGTCTTATGGCAAATCTTCGGGGATATATGTCAGGAGGAAAGGAATGGTTCTTGATAGTGGATGTACCGATCACATGACCGGAGATAAAGACATGTTTCGTGAGCTTGCTGATAATGATAGTCCTCGAAAGTATGTCACTTTCGGTGACAACTCAAAGGGTAAGGTGGTTGGCCTTGATAAGGTGGCCATATCACATGACAGCTCCATACAAAATGTCATGCTCGTTGAATCTCTTGGTTACAACTTACTTTCAGTATCTAGACTTGCTGATTTCGGTTTCAATGTTTTATTTACTGAAGTAGACTGCCAAGTGTTTCGTCGAGATAATCATAAAATGGTCTTTACCGGTGTGCATAGAGGTGATCTATACATTGTTGATTTCACTAAAAAGGCTCAACCTAAAACTTGCTTCATTGCTAAATCCTTAAAAGGTTGGCTATGGCATAGACGACTAGGTCATGTTGGTATGCGAAACCTTGACAAGCTTATTAAAGGAAATCATATCCTTGGAGTTAACGATGTCATATTTGATAAGGATAGACTTTGCAGCGTTTGTCAGGCAGGTAAACAGGTTGGAGGAAGGCATCCCGTGAAGAACATCATAACCACAAGGAGGCCACTCGAGCTACTTCACATGGATCTCTTTGGTCCCAACTCTTACAAGAGTCTCGGTGGAAATTCTTTTGGTCTAGTTATAGTTGATGATTTTTCAAGATTTACGTGGGTGTTCTTTCTCGATGATAAATCGCAGGTCCAAAAGATCTTCAAAAATTTCGCTAGGAAGGCGCAAAATCAATTTGAAGTGAAGATCAAGAAGGTTCACAGCGACAACGGAATGGAGTTCAAGAACGCAAATGTGGACACCTTTCTTGACGAAGAAGGGATTTCACACGAGTTCTCGGCTACGTACACAACTCAACAAAACGGAGTTGTTGAGAGGAAGAACCGGACGCTCATCGAAATGGCGAGAACGATGCTTGATGAGTACAAGACGACGAAGCACTTTTGGGCGGAAGCGGTTGAGACATCTTGTCATGCAACAAATCACTTGTATCTTCACAAGCTACTCGGCAAGACGACATACGAGCTCCTCACCGGTGACAAACCCCAAGTTGGATACTTTCGAGTATTTGGCTCAAAGTGGTACATTCTTGATAAGCATCGTCGCTCTAAATTTGCTCCTAAATCTCATGAAGGTTTCCTACTAGGTTATGGCTCAAACTCTCACACTTACCGTGTCTACAAAAATTTCACCCAGAAGGTTGAAGAGACGGTAGATGTGAAGTTTGATGAATCTAACGGCTCACAAGTAGAGCAATTGCCAATTGATGTAGGTGACAAAGATCCTTCGGAAGCAATTCAAGACTTGGCTATTGGCAAGGTTCGTCCAACGGAGGTGAAGGAGAGTACCTCGTCCGTCCAAGTGGAAGCTTCTACTTCACAACAAGGTGAACCAAGAGTTGATACGGAAGCATCCACAAGTGGGACACACCAAGATGAAGGAAACGAGGAAGTGCATCAAGATGAACGTCAACAACCTCCTTCTCCACCATGACAAGAGAACGACAACATCAACAATGAAGAAGGCCAAGAAGAAGAAGAACAAGATGAAGAAGATGTTCAATGAAGACCCAAGCAAAAGCTTTCACGAGTTCGAGCAAGGATTGCTAAAGATCATCCCATCGAGCAAATCTACAATGACATTCAAACCGGGAGAATCACTCGCTCTAAAACTTGTTTAGCTAACTTTTGTGAAAACTATTCTTTCATCTCTAGCATTGAACCTATGAAGGTAGAAGAAGCATTGGAAGATCCGGATTGGATAAATGCTATGCATGAAGAGCTACATAACTTTGAGAGGAATCAAGTTTGGACATTGGTTGAGAAGCCCGACAACAACCACAACGTCATCGGTACCAAATGGGTGTTTCGCAACAAGCAAGATGAAGATGGACAAGTAGTTCGCAACAAAGCACGTCTTGTCGCCCAAGGATACACACAAGTCGAAGGTATGGACTATGGTGAGACTTACGCCCCCGTTGCTAGACTTGAGTCCATTCGCATCTTACTTGCCTATGCTAATCATCATGATATTACCTTGTACCAAATGGACATTAAAAGTGATTTTCTAAATGGTGAAATAGAGGAGGAAGTTTATGTTAAGCAACCTCCCGGCTTTGTCAATCCTAAGAAACCCAATCTTGTTTACAAACTTCACAAAGCTCTTTATGGTCTTAAACAAGCTCCTAGAGCTTGGTATAAATGCTTGACCAAGTTCCTTATTGAAAAAGGCTTTGAAATTGGGAAAATTGATTCTACTCTTTTTACTAAAAGGGTTAATGGAGAACTATTTGTGTGCCAAATTTATGTTGATGATATTATATTTGGTTCAACTAACCCTTATTTTAGTGAAAAGTTTGGGAAGCTAATGTCGGAGAAGTTTGAGATGTCTATGATGAGTGAACTCAAATTCTTTCTTGGGTTGCAAATCAAGCAAACTAAGGAAGGTACCTTTGTTTCTCAAACGAAGTACACCAAGGACTTATTCAAGAAGTTCAATATGCAAGAATGCAAAGGTATGTCTACACCCATGCCTACTAGTGGACATAATGACTTGACCAAAGACGGTGAACCGGTTGATCAAAAGGTTTATCGCTCTATGATCGGTTCATTGTTATATCTATGTGCTTCACGTCCCGATGTCATGCTAAGTGTGTGCATGTCTGCACGATATCAAGCTGCTCCTAAGGAATGTCATCTTAAGGCCGTGAAAAGGATAGTGAGATACTTAATCCATACACCAAACTTTGGCATTTGGTATCCTAAGAGGGCTTCTTTCGATCTTGTTGGCTATTCCGACTCGGACTATGCCGGAGACAAGGTTGATAGAAAGTCCACTTCGGGTACTTGTCAATTTCTTGGTAGATCTCTTGTGTCTTGGTCCTCCAAGAAACAAAACTTGGTATCCTTATCCACTGCCGAAGCTGAATATATTGCCGCTGGCTCATGTTGTGCTCAATTACTTTGGATGACCCAAACTCTTTAAGATTATGGGATATATGTGAGACATGTTCCATTGCTTTGTGACAATGAAAGTGCTATCAAAATTGGTCATAATCCTGTGCAACATTCTCGAACTAAGCATATTGAAGTTCGTCATTATTTTATACGAAATCATGTTGCTAAGGGTGACATTGATCTTAAGCATGTTCGCACCGAAAAGCAATTAGCGGATATATTCACTAAACCTCTTGATGAGAAAGTGTTTTGCAGGTTAAGAGGAGAATTGAACATCATTGATGCTTCGAACTTGGAGTAGAAACTCCATTGGATACATGCAAGACATGAGCTTATGACTAATCCTTGATATTTCTCTTATGATGAAAATCTTATGTCTTGGATATATGTGTATCTTGCATGTTATCTAACTCATGTAGGTACTTGGTGGAATCAAATTCCACGAGATTGTAATCCACTCATATCTTGAGCAATCTCTACATCACCAAGTCTCTACACCTTGGTGGTTGAAGACAAGGAAGCACGAAACCTCTTAAATATATCCTTTGACAAATTCTATGTTGAGCTTCACGATTGTCATTTTCGGATACACAAGTGCTCTTCCTTCCAAGAACTAACCCATGTAGGTAGATGGACTCAAATTCCAAGTGGTGCTCCAATTCTTGATGAGCTACATCAACCTTGCGCAACCCACACAAGTTCAGCTACATGGACAACACCACCGACCAAGGTATGTTATTCCATCTTAGAGAAGCTTTACTCCAAGTCATGAGCTAAAGCAACTCGAAAAGATGTGAATACATAAAGATGCTTAAACGAAAAATGGCAACCCCATTTTGAGCTTAAACGATGAGTATGACCTATGATCAAATGATCTCACTTGACTCCTAAGTCAATATACTCTAACATAGGTGACTTTGTCGCCGACCATCTCTAGATGAAGTTCTCTTGTTTTCTTGTCTGTGTTTTTGCATTTGTCTCATGCATATTCGTTTCCCCTTTCAAAAAAAAACTTCATCTAGATTTCTTTCTCTGTTTGCTCTGCATTTTCTGCATTCCAATTCATTGCACATCTTTCAGTAAATTCCTTGCAAATCTTTGTGAGATCTTACTAGTCTAGTGAGCTGAGGTGACAAGTATTTTCTCTGCAATGAACTCGGTTTCACCGATTTGTTATTTTCGGCCCAACCGAATCCTTTCGGTACGACCGAAGAATACCACTCGGTGCAGGAAAAACAGTTTGCCACATAATCCTGTGTTTCTTCTGATCTAGCTCCACTCAATGAATCTTGTCCTCTACAAGCATCACATTTTTATCATTGCTTTGTTCTATGTCTCAAGGACCAAACCCATTCGACAGATTCCAGAAGACCCTTCTTGGAAATTGATGTCAAAGGGGGAGAGAGAGAACATCAAAGCTTATCATTTGAAGAGAGAGAGAGCATCAAAGCTTATCACCTTCTTGAGGGAGAGAGATATCATCTCCTAAAGGGGGAGAGAGACCTTCTAGGGGGAGAGACCCTCAAAAGGAGAGAGAGATCTCCAGGGGGAGAGGATACTTAAGTAGAAAGTATTTCTCAAGGATCCCAGATGCTTGGTGTTCAAGAGGAGAGATGTCCACATGTCTTCTTGAGGGGAGAGACATGTTTATATGATCTGTTGTGCTTATTTGCATTAGCATGCATCAGCTCTGATCATCATTCATATCTTTCAGCTCTGTTTTCTTTCAGCTCTGATTTTATGTTCCCTATCTTCTCCCAGTATCCCATGTTAGATTCAGGGGGAGCAAGACATCTAAGGGAAAGAGATCTTTTAAATTCATTGCATATCTTTACTCTTGGGGACATGTCTAATTCAATGTGGTACTTAGTACTCACTCTCTACATGTCATCCCAGTCTTGGTATTCTTGTGGTTTCTTCTGTTTGCTCTGGCTAGTAGATGTATCTGTGTTATCTAACCTTGTTTACACAGGTTCATTTCATCCTAAGACAACTCTAGACTACAAGGTAAGTATATGCATCACAATCATGTGTATGAGGAATTCTTGCTGATGTACATATTGTTTGCAAGGACTCATGAGCATGAAGGTATTTTCTTCAACATTCTTTGCTCTGATGCATATGGCCAAGATACATGTAACACATTGCCTGCTCTATCATGTTTATGCTCTCACATGCTTCTACATTCCATATTCACATGATTGCATACATGTAGGGGGAGCCTGTGTTTGTTACATGTCCTTCCAAAGCTTTTCTTGCTATTCTTTATATCTTTATCTAAAGCTTTGATGTATGTTGCCATCTATTAGCAAAAAGGGGGAGATTGAAAGCACAAGTGCCCCCTAGGTGGTTTTGGTAATTAATGTCAACATATCTCTTGTTGGACTAACACTTTTATCTAGCATGTTTCAGATAAGTTCAACATTGGAGTGGCATGGACTAAAGGATTTGGGAATTCCTTCAAGATGCTAAGGACAAAGGATTGTCTCAAGCTTCAAGCTCAAGACTCTTCATTTTATATTTTAGTGGTCCAAGATCACATTGAGTCTATAGGAAAATACAATATTATCAAGGAGGGATGAGGTGTTGCTTAATGAGCCTCTCGCTTCATGTGCTTTGTGATATGCTCCAAAACCCTCAGCTACTTTCCCACTTCCACAAATGACCTAAATCTAAAGCCAAAATCGGTCACACCGATTCTTCCTATCCGGCGCCACCGATTCCAAAAGTCATAGCCACTGCCACAAACCCTAAGCAAATCGGTCTTACCGATAGGGATCTCGGTCTCACTGAGATGGGATTGTAATCTCTCTGTGTATGTCCATTATCAAAATCGGTCTCCCCGAGTTTGAGCAATCGGTACTACCGAGATTACAATGCAAACTCTTTGGATAACTTATTACCAAAATCGGTCCCACCGAGTTTGAGTAATCGGTCACACCGAGTTTGCCTGACCAACTCTCTGGAAAGCTTATTACCAAAATCGGTCTCACCGAGTTTGTGTAATCGGTCTTACCGAGATTACGTTATGCCCTAACCCTAACCGTATCGGTCTCACCGAGTTGCATTTCGGTCCCACCAAAAACCCCAATGGTCACATTATTTGCTAAATCGGTCTGACCGAGTTTAACGATTCGGTCCCACCGAGTTTGGTAGATTGTGTGTAACGGTTAGATTTTGTGTGGAGGCTATATATACCCCTCCACCTCCTCTTCACTCGTGGAGAGAGCCATCAGAACGAACCTACACTTCCAACTTACTATTTCTGAGAGAGAACCACCTACTCATGTGTTGAGACCAAGATATTCCATTCCTACCATATGAATCTTGATCTCTAGCCTTCCCAAGTTGCTTTCCACTCAAATCTTCTTTCCACCAGATCCAAAACCTATGAGAGAGAGTTGAATGTTGGGGAGACTATCATTTGAAGCACAAGAGCAAGGAGTTCATCATCAACGCACCATTTGTTACTTCTTGGAGAGTGGTGTCTCCTAGATTGGCTAGGTGTCACTTGGGAGCCTCCGACAAGATTGTGGAGTTGAACCAAGGAGTTTGTAAGGGCAAGGAGATCGCCTACTTCGTGAAGATCTACCGCTAGTGAGGCAAGTCCTTCGTGGGCGACGGCCATGGAGGGATAGACAAGGTTGCTTCTTCGTGGACCCTTCGTGGGTGGATCCCTCTGTGGACTCGCGCAACCGTTACCCTTCGTAGGTTGAAGTCTCCATCAACGTGGATGTACGATAGCACCACCTATCGGAACCACGCCAAAAACATCCGTGTCTCCAATTGCGTTTGAAGCCTCCAAACCCTTCCCTTTACTTTCTTGCAAGTTGCATGCTTTACTTTCCGCTGTTCATATACTCCTTGCATGCTTGCTTGATATGTATTGTGAATGTTAAAATTGTGCCTAAACTCCACTTAAACTCAAAGAAACTTAAAAACTGCAACTTTGGTACTTAGTGTCTAATCACCCCCCTCTAGACACCTCTTCTCAAGGTCCTACAGAGGCGGGGGACACAATGTTTACCCAGGTTCGGGCCCTCTCTATGGAGGTAATACCCTACTTCCTGCTTGATTGATCTTGATGAATATGAGTATTACAAGAGTTGATCTACCACGAGATCGTAATGGCTAAACCCTAGAAGTCTAGCCTATGAAGTTATGATTGTTGTGGCTAAACCCTAGAAGTCTAAAACCTCTGGTTTATATAGACAGCGGGGGGGGGGGGGCAGGGTTGTACAAAGTCGGTTACAGAGAAAGGAATCTACATATTTGAATCACCAAGCCTGCCTTCCATGCAAAGAAGAGTCCCATCCGGACACGGGACGAAGTCTTCTATCTTGTATCTTCATAGTCTAACAGTCTGGCCAAAGTATATAGTCTGGCTGTCTGAGGACCCCTTAATCTAGGACTCCCTTAGTAGCCCTGAACCAGGCTTCAATGACGATGAGTCCAGCGCGCAGATTATCTTCGGCATTGCGAGGCGGGTTCCTTCTCCGAATACTCAACATAGATTTCGAACACAAAAACTGTGTCCGGCTTTGCAAAACAAGTTCCCCACACAACCGTAGAGAATATAACATTTCACGAGTCAAATCCGCTGACAATTTTGGTAGCACGACATTACGTCATTACCCGGCCATTATTTTGAATTGTTTTCTAGCCTGCCACTCCATGTTTTGAGAGGCGGTTTTTACTGGCACATCTTATCAAAGCAGAGATTGTGTCCCCTTATTGCGGGATTTTCGTCAACACAGGCGTGTGTAACCGAACAAGTATGTTGGCATGTTTCCTTGGAAATAGGCATGTTTTAAGGCCACGGAGGGATGTTTGATATTCATTGCCTTTATAAAGGGGCTAAGGCCTGTCCTTTTTCTTCCACGCTAGTTCCTTCCTCCCCCTCCCACCTCGAGTTCCAACACCCAAGGGTCAATCCAGTCGCTTCAAGCTTCTAGCCATGTCCGGACCCAGCCTTCAAGGCTGGTGGATGGCCTCTTCTGTCACAGAGGAAGATATCTCGAAGCTCAGGGAGGCAAGATACCTGACTGCGAAAATCTACCACAGGCTTCCTGCTCAAGGGCAGGTTATTCCTACTCCCAGATCCAATGAGAGGGTCGTGTTTATCTCTCACTTCCTTCGAGGGCTTGGGTTTGATCTCCATCCCTTCGTTCGAGGGGTCATATTTTATTACGGGCTAGATTTCCACGATCTAGCCCCGGACTCCTTCCTCCACATCTCAGCGTTCATCACCACGTGCGAGGCCTTCCTCCGTATTTCCCCACACTTTGGCTTATGGCTTAAGACCTTTAACGTGAAACTGAAGGTAATCGACGGGAAACAAGCGGAGTGCGGAGGTGTTTCAATAAGCAAGCTTATCAACTCCTCTGGGCTGAAGGGCTCCTTCGCATAATCTTTTGACTTATGGCAACGGGAGTGGTTTTACATCACCGAGCCCCGCGGTAAAAAGCGGGCAGCCACACCTGCGTTTTGGTCTGGCCCTCCACCACAGCTTGCATCATGGATTAACAAGGGGCTGGACTGGGGATCTACTGATGAAGTGCCGACGCTGAAACGCCGCATTCGGAGCCTCATTGAGAAGGACACCGGTCTCATCGATGTAATCCAAGTAGTGCTAGTTCGCCGGATCCTACCCTGTCAGCGACGCCCTCTCCGCATGTGGGAGTTTAATCCGGAAGGTCCACGGACTCTTCAGCACCTCTCTGGCATGATGCTCAGAGAGATGTGGAAATTGTTCTTCCGCGCACGAAAACAGTGGCAGGATACAATGATGTCTACTACACAACCTTCTTCTTGTAGACGTTGTTGGGCCTGCAAGTGCACAGGTTTGTAGAACAGTAGCAATTTTTCCTCAGGTGGATGACCTAAGGTTTATCAATCCATAGGAGGCGTAGGATGAAGATGGTCTCTCTCAAACAACCCTGCAACCAAATAACGAAGAGTCTCTTGTGTCCCCAACACACCCAATACAAAGGTAAATTGTATAGGTGCACTAGTACGGCAAAGAGATGGTGATACAAGTGCAATATGGATGGTAGATATAGATTTTTGTAATCTGAAAATATAAAAACAGCAAGGTAACTAATGATAAAAGTGAGCGTAAACGGTATTGCAATGGTAGGAAACAAGGCCTAGAGTTCATACTTTCACTAGTGCAAGTTCTCTCAACAATAATAACATAATTGGATCATATAACTATCCCTCAACATGCAACAAAGAGTCACTCCAAAGCCACTAATAGCGGAGAACAAACGAAGAGATTATGGTAGGGTACGGAACCACCTCAAAGTTATTCTTTCGGATCGATCTATTCAAGAGTTCGTACTAGAATAACACCTTAAGACACAAATCAACCAAAACCCTAATGTCACCTAGATACTCCATTGTCACCTCAAGTATCCGTGGGCATGATTATATGATATGCATCACACAATCTTAGATTCATCTATTCAACCAACACAGAGTACTTCAAAGAGTGCCCCAAAGTTTCAACCGGAGAGTCAAGACGAAAACGTGTGCCAACCCCTATGCATAGGTTTAGGCGGAACCCGCAAGTTGATCACCAAAACATACATCAAGTGGATCACGTGATATCCCATTGTCACCACAGATAAGCACGACAATACATACATCAAGTGTTCTCAAATCCTTAAAGACTCAATCCGATAAGATAACTTCAAGAGGAAAACTCAATTCATCACAAGAGAGTAGAGGGGGAGAAACATCATAAGATCCAACTATAATAGCCAAGCTCGCGATACATCAAGATCGTGCCATAGAGAGAACACGAGAGAGAGAGATCAAACACATAGCTACTGGTACATACCCTCAGCCCCGAGGGTGAACTACTCCCTCCTCGTCATGGAGAGCGCCGGGATGATGAAGATGGCCACCGGTGAGGGATCCCCCCCTCCGGTAGGGTGCCGGAACGGGCTCCCGAGAGGTTTTTGGTGGCTATAGAGGCTTGCAGCGGCGGAACTCCCGATCTATCTTGTATTCGATGGTTTTAGGGTATATGGGAATATATAGGCGAAAGAAGTCGGCCGGGGGAGCCACGAGGGGCCCATGAGACAGGGGGCGCGCCCAGGGGGTAGGCGCGCCCTCCTATCTCCTGGCCTCCTCGAAGCTTCCCTGGCTTGTAATCCAAGTCTCCCGGATTATGTTCATTCCAAAAATCACGCTCGCGAAGTTTTCATTCTGTTTGTACTCTGTTTGATATTCCTTTTCTTCGAAATACTAAAACAGGCAATAAAACAGCAATATGGGCTGGGCCTCTAGTTAGTAGGTTAGTCCCAAAAGTAATATAAAAGTGTATAATAAAGCCCGTAATCATTCAAAACAGATAATAAAATAGCATGAATGCTTCATAAATTATAGATACATTGGAGACGTATCATACTATAGAAGACCTCGGTCTTGACTGCAATCATCTGAATACTCCGGTAAGTACTTGACTCACGAACACAGTTTAGTCAGATTACTCATAACAATGTATTGATAAAACTCCACTCAGCCAGGGTTGGGTAAAGAAGGCGGAGAGAATCAGGTGTCCGGCTCCTCTTCCCGAAGACTATACTGATCCGGTGTTAACAAGGATGCTGGCTCTGGCACCACATCACGTGCCGATGGGGGAAGATAAGGAGGAGGGCGAAGAGGCCCAAGGCGGCCTTCATTCTGGAGGCACACTAGGCAATTTGTCCGGGGAGATCGAAACTTCCACTTCCAAAAGTGGAAGGGAAGGGCAAGCTGACATCCCTTCTCCTTATAGGAAGAAGCAGACCGCCTCCGAAGACTTGAAGAGAGAAGCTTCTAAGCGGAGGAAGATATCCCAGTCATGGGATGACGCTGACATGCAGTCACCTCGTAAAGATAAGCCCCTAGCCGGATAGTAAGTGAATTAGGGTGCTTTTAAATATGTCCCGTTCTTTCCTGGCTATAAGGGTAATATTTTAAACACATGTTTGCAGTCCGACACGCAACCCTCCTCAATAGTCCTCCTCTTCGGGGGATCTACTTCCGAAGATGATGGAGAGTGAGACGCCTCCATAGATCTCCCTGCCTGATAAGGCACACGGCGCTGAGGTGTTGTCCCGGAGGATCTTTCCCGATCTGCGAGTGGCGCAAGGGGCAGTGAAGACCAGGGCTGAAGGTAATACTTCGGCCGCCCAGGGTCCGGGGTGTGAGGTCCCTATAGGAAACAACAAAAGTCTCGGACTATCAAATGTCCAAGGGATGACGCTACCTATTCTGGGTCCGGAGGGGCCGGATACATTGATGGACATATTGCAACATGCCTCCGTCTCGGAGGAACATCGTACCTTGATGGGTACGGTGTTTGAAAGAGTTCGGTCCGTGAAAAGCGGGTTGAATGAAGCCTTTTCTAGCCTACTAAGAGGCTGCGAGGTACGTAGTGTAATTATATTGTAAGTGCAAATTGCACCTGTGTATAGATAGTAGCCCCTGAGACTCTGGTTGACATCCAAAGGGAGGTGATCAGAGGATCAAAATTATATGCCCAGGAAATGATCTGACTAATTTGAAACACAGGCTGTTACATCCGTGACAACTGCCCAAGCTACAGAGGTAGCACATCTGAAGCAGAAAGTTGATGTAGCGGATGATGACATCGCGCTTATTAACAGGCGGCTCGACAAGGCGCAAGGTATGTCTCTGGGGCACTCAGTACATGCTAGTATTGTGAAATGAGTGTGATACTGAAAATTTGTGTATGCATAACTGCAGATAGTGCCGCTGCAGTTGAGACCCTTCGGGCAGAACTTGCCCGGGCCAAGGAGCAAGCCAGGATGAGCGATGCGGCTGCCGAAAAGGTAGCCGCCGAATTGAAAGCCGAGCAGACTGCTCGGCATCCGTGCGAGGAGAGAATATCTTCTATGGCACTTGATCTGAAGGATGCCACTAGACGATGCCAAGTTCTTGAGAAGGATAACAAAGCCAAAGTGTCCGATCTTGTCAAGGCCTTACAAGAGGCGAAGGAAGCCCGGTCTAAGTCTAGAGCATCTCAGGAGGAGATCCGACATGCTGGGGAGATCGCGGCTGGTAAGCCCTTTTTATTGCAAACTAAGTTTGGCGATCCAAAGTATGCCCCACTTAATCAACTGTGGAGTTCTCCAGACGCCTTTATGGACCTGCCGAAGAGTGCTGCTGATGCGAATCGGTTTTTCCACGTGCAAGAAGGACATGCGACAGAAAAGCTGTTTTGGTCGCAATTTGACACGCCAAAGCGTCCTCTGTTGAGCGAACAGATGGCCTAGTGGGCCGAGCTCCACAAGATGTCCGATACTGCCATGAAGGACATCATAGCCCGACTATGGCCGACTGAACCCGTTACGAATAGTTATTTCGGTTTGGTGCGGCAACTTGTTAATGCGGTGCCGCGTATCGATGCTGTGAAGCGGTCAACATGCATAGAAGGTGCACGGATGGCCCTTGCCCATGTCAAGATGTACTGGGCGAAGATGACGGCCACCAATATTGCGACGCGGAGGCCACCCGAAGGCAAGGACCCGAACATGCCAGAACATAACTTTGAAGATGTCCTAGAAGGTGCCCGCTTAATAGAGGGTCAGTGCTCGAAAAATATTATGTTTGAGTAAAGTGTATCAAAATTGTAAGAACAATATTATGATATATAAGGCTATGCTTTTATACTTTTTGCCCGAAAAGTTTTGGTGCCTCCTATGCGGCCGTCTTTTTGATGTATACAATCTGAAAGTTTGCAGTCGTCGGCTTCAACCCCCTCGCGTATAACGCGGGGTGTTCGAAACAACACTTGATCACACTTGACCCAACGTCTTGGTCCGTTAAGGAGGTGTTAGTGCGGCGAACTAGGAAACCGGACTATAGAGCTTTAACACTTTCACTTAGCCAAAGGAGTTTGACGGTGGGGCTACTATATAGCCCCTGTTATGTCCGTGGTTATCCGAATACGGTGCGTTTACATACGTGACCAGTAGGATGGTCCTTCGTTTAACACGGAGGGAATCGCGAAGATTTTGACGAGTAATCGAGTGGTTGACCAGCTCTCACCGCATCATGACAGTCAGTTTTCGGCTTTCTCTAATGAGGTGCTCGTACGGACGAGCCGGGACACAATCGCAGTAGTTCCCCCTTTACTACCCTAGCCGATATAGCGGAACGTAAGGTAGTAAGCATAGGAGCCGGGCAACCCAACTATTGACCAAATACATGATTCGGAGCTGATGCATATAAGGCCAAACTCGTGACGCCGAACACTCCCTATAGGTGTTCGGACTTCAAAATATACATCGGGCTGAATACAGCCCCTGGTATCAAGGCACGCATGGCAATCCGACGTGGGGAAAGAGCGCCGGTGGTGGGAGCATAAATCTCCAAACACAATACGAACCAAGCTGCTTCTATAACATCCACTTTAGTATGGCGAGCCGTACATTTACAGGTAATGCTGATATCTTTCTTGGACGTTTTATATGCCAAGAAAGTATAAAACAAAAGGAGGTAAAAAAGGTTTACACAGGGTCTTAATCTAAAAAGAAACTTTAATGCGGGGCCCTCCTGCACGTCTACGCCTTTTTCTCTGTTGTGGGGTGTCCTTGAAGGGTATAGTATGATGGCCATCTGTAAAAAGGAAAAAAGAAAACCAGGTAAAAGAATATGGTCTGACCGTAAGAAAAGCTGGTTCATTTTAATGAACCTTGAAGGATAACTTCTAGAGTCCGAATAGGGTCAAGCCGAACTATGGACCTTTTGTGTGCAGAGTGCCCCCGAAGCCGCCCAAGGAATTTTGAGTATATCTCCTTATGGGGCGGTCGATGGGGGCGTAGATGCTAATCAAGCTCAGGTTTATCTGAGCTGCCGCACTGAGGTGTGCGCTGGACACATTTAGTTCTGTTTGCGGTCTTAACAACCGATGAGCTGTTCGGCTTGAATAGGACGTTTTGTGCTTCGAATGCTAGAGCCGCCGTGTATTCTTCTGTGCGAAGAGAGCGCTTCGTATTTCCACTGACCATAATGACGCCACGTGGTCCAGGCATTTTGAGTTTTAGATAAGCATAATGCGGGACTGCGTTAAAATGGGCGAAGGTCGTTCTTTCGAGTAGTGCGTGATAGCCACTTCGGAACGGAGCTATGTTGAAGATTAGTTCTTTGCTTCGAAAGTTGTCGGGAGAGCCGAATACAACATCAAATGTTAGAGAGCCCGTGTAGCAGGCTTCCACGCCCGGTATAACTCCTTTAAAGGTAGTGCTGCTTGGCTTGATTCTTGACGGGTGAGGGAGTCTTGGATTAGGGGGTATCCGGACAGCCGGACTGTTGGGACGTGAAGGTACAAGACTCAAGACTTCATCCCTTGTCCGGATGGGACTCTCCTTTGCGTGGAAGACAAGCTTGGTGATCCGGATATTAGATTTCCTTCTTTGTAACCGACTCTATGTAAACCCTAGCTCCCTCCGGTGTCTATATAAACCGGAGGGTTTGGTCCGTATAGGGACGATCAAGACAATCATAATCATCATAGGCTAGCTCCTAGGGTTTAGCCTCTACGATCTCGTGGTAGATCAACTCTTGTAATACTCATATCATCAAGACCAATCAAGCAGGAAGTAGGGTTTTACCTCCATCGAGAGGGCCCGAACCTGGGTAAAACATTGTGTCCCTTGACTCCTGTTACCATTAGCCTTAGACGCACAGATCGGGACCCCCTATCCGAGATCCGCCGGTTTTGACACCGACATTGGTGCTTTCATTGAGAGTTCCTCTGTGTCGTCGCTACAAGGCTCAATGGCTCCTTCAATCATCAACAACAACGCGGTTCAGGTTGAGACTTTTCTCCCCGAACAGATCTTCGTGTTCGGTGGCTTCGCACTATGGGCCAATTCGCTTCGCCATCTGGAGCAGATCGACAGCTACGCCCCTGGCCAGCAGGTCAGGTTTGGAAACTTGAACTACACATCCGATATCTGCGGAGACTTGATCTTCGACGGATTCGGGCCTACGCCAGGAGCGCCGAACAGTCACGACGAGCATGGCTTAGACCTGCTGTCAGACAATACTCGGGATATCGCACCTGCAGGAGCTCCGGACCTAAATCCGGGGCAGATTGCGTCGTCCGAGGATGGATGGATGGACCCCGCCCTGGAGGCCACACACTCATCGGCGGTAGAGCCGAGCACAGACTTCACCCCCAAGGAAGCCTATGTCTCCGGACCCCCGGACTGGTGTCCGGCTGTAGGTTCCAGAGTGCACCCCCCCGAGCCTGCCGATTCTGGTTGGGCTCCGGTAATGGAATCCACCACAGCGGATATCTTCCAGCACTCGCCCCTCGGCGACATGCTGAATTCACTAAGGTCTCTCTCTTTCTCAGGAGATGCTTGGCCGAACTATGTCCGGCCTGAGGGGGGAAGAAGGCGACAAATAAATTCGTTCCCCACCCACCACCCACTTCATAGCCACTGTCGATGATGTAACAGACATGCTTGACTTCTACTCCGATGACACCAATGATGCAAGGCTCGATGGCTCCTTCAATCATCAACAACAATGCGGTCTAGGGTGAGACCTTTCTCCCCGGACAGATCTTCGCGTTCGGCGGCTTCACACTGCGGGCCAATTCGCTCGGCCATCTGGAGCAGATCGACAGCTAAGCCCCTGACCATCAGGTCAGGCTCAGAAACTTGAACTACACCGCCGATACCCGCGGAGACTTGATCTTCAACGGATTCGGGCCTACGTCAGGAGCACCGAACAGTCACGATGAGCACGGCTTAGACCTGTTGTCGGACAATACTCGGGATACCGCGCCTGCAGGAGCCCTGGAACTAAATCCGGGGCAGGTTGCGTCGTCCGAGGACGGGTGGATAGACCCCGCCCCGGAGGCCGCACACTCATCGGCGGTAGAGCCGAACACAGGCTTCATCCCCAAGGAAGCCTGTGTCTCCGGACCCCTGGACTTGTGTCCGGTTGTAGGTCCCAGGCCGCGCACCCCCGAGCCCGCCGATTCTGGTTGGGCTCTAGTAATGGAATTTGCCGCTGCGGATATCTTCCAGCACTCGCCCTTTGGCGACATGCTAAACTCATTAAAGTCTCTCTCCTTGTTAGGAGACTCTTGGCCGAACTATGTCCAGCTCAAGGGGGAAGAAGGCGACGAAGAAATGCGTTGCCCACCCACCACCCACTTCATAGCCACTGTCGACGACATAACGGACATGCTTGACTTCGACTCTGATGACACCGACGGTATGGACGTCGGCGCAGGAGACGATTCAGAACCACCACCCACGGGGCGTGGGACTGCCACCTCATCATATGATATATATATATATATATATATATATATATGGTGGATACGCCTAAGGAGGATGATGGCGATAGAACGGAGGATAAAACCCCCGGACAAAAGCCAAAATGACGGCGCAGACGCCGCTCTAAGTCCAGCCACAGTAAAAATAGCGATAATAGCGCTAGAAAGATCGACACCCCAGCCAACTCTGAAGGAAACAATGACCATATGGACCCAGCGATGGAGCAGGATGAGCCAGGTCACGCCGAACATAGCCCGGAGCAGACGCCCAATCACAATGATCCCGAGGGATGAACTCATCAAACTGCCCCGGGACAGGAGCACAGTCCGGATGACGACACATTCATCATCCCGGAAACACGCTTGGAACAAGATAACCTCCACAGAAGGCTTATGGCCACTGCAAAAAGTCTAAAGAAGCAGAAGCAAAAGCTTAAAGCCGCACATGAAACACTCAATCACAGATGGAATAAAGTACTAGACACTGAAGAAAAGTACGTCAACGATCGCCAAACAAAGAGCTATCCAAAGCGCAAGCTGCTACCAGAATTCAACGACGAGGCCGTTCCATCGAAGAACAATACGGCCAATAGGCCGAACCAACCACTTCGTAACCGCAATAGAGCAGCTACTGATGCCACACACGATTTACGTGAGCTCTTGGATAAAAAGGCCGGTGCGACCAGGTCCATCTATGGACCTAGAGGACACGCCCCGGCGCAGGACTATGGTCACCAAAACGAACAGACTGATCGGATACCAGTTCGGAATCAGCACCGGACACAACAACGGCCGACGGCATGCCACAACACGTCCAGATACAAAGGGGTTGCTCACCCTCTGTGCTTCACCGAAGAGGTGCTGGACCACGAATTTCCACAGGGTTTTAAACCTGTGAACATAGAGGCATATGACGGAACGACAGACCCCGGGGTCTGGATTGAGGATTTTATCCTACATATCCACATGGCTCGTGGGGACGACCTCCACGCCATCAAATATCTTCCCCTCAAGTTGAAGGGACCAGCTCGGCACTGGTTGAAAAGCCTCCCCGAAAATTCAATAGGAAGTTGGGAGGAACTCGAGGATGCTTTCATGGCCAATTTTCAAGGGACCTATGTCTGACCTCCGGACGCGGACGATTTAAGTCACATAATTCAACAGCCCGGAGAGTCCGCCTGCAAGCTTTGGAACAGATTCCTGACTAAGAAGAATCAAATTGTCGACTGTCCGGATGCCGAAGCCCTAGCGGCCTTCAAGCACAGTATCCGGGACGAGTGGCTCGCCAGACACCTCGGCCAAGAAAAGCCGAGGACAATGGCAGCCCTAACGCCTTATGACCCGCTTTTGCGCAGGTGAAGACAGCTGGTTGGCCCATAGGGGCACCAGCGACCCAAGTACATCCAAAATCAGGGATGGAAACGGGAAGCCACGGCGCAATAAAAAAACGTCGAAACAAGGAAGAAAGTCCGGACAACACAACGGTCAATGCCGGATTCAGGGGCTCTCGACCCGGTCAACAAAGGAAGCCACTTAAAGGCAGCAAAGAAGGACCGTCCGACCTGAACAAAGTCCTGGACAGACTGTGCCAAATCCATGGCACCCCCGAAAAACCTACAAACCACACTCACAGAGAATGCTGGGTCTTTAAGCAGGCCGGCAAATTAAATGACGAACACAAGGGAAGGGAAACACCAAGTGAAGACGAGGATGGTCCTTGCCAGCCGAACACTGGGGGACAGAAAAGATTCCCACCAGAGGTAAAAACAGTAAACATGATCCACGTGACTCACATACCCACGAGAAGGCGCGAATGCGTGCTCAGAGACACATACGCTATAGAGCCCGTCGCACCCAAACTTAACCACTGGTCGGCCTGCCTGATCACTTTTGATCACAGGGACTACCCGACTAGTATTCGGCATGGAGGATCAGCTGCCTTGGTGCTTGACGCAATAGTCAACGGATACCATCTGACTCACGTCCTCATGGACGGCGGCAGTAGTCTTAATCTAATATACCAGGGCACTATCCACAGGATGGGGATAGGCCCATCCAGAATCAGCCAAAGTAACACCACCTTTGAAGGGGTGATACCAGGCGTTGAAGACCACTACAGGGGCTCCCTCGTACTAGAGGTAACATTCGGTTCCCCAGGAAACTCCAGAAGCAAAAAACTACTCTTCACCATCGCCCCCCTCCAAAGCGGTTATCATGCATTGCTTGGGAGAACGGCCTTCGCCCGCTTCAACGCAGTACCGCACTATGCCTACCTTAAACTCAAGATGCCCGGTCCACGTGGCGTCATCACCGTTAACAGAAACACAGAGCGTTCCTTACGCGCGGAAGAATACGCGACGGCTCCAGCAGCCGGACTCTAAGCGGCCTCTAATACCAGAAGCATGATTGGTTGTTAAGACCATGGACACGGTTAGACGAGTCCGGCAGCCCAGATAAACCATATCTGGGCGCCACACATGTAATCCCATAAAGGACACCAGGGGCTATAGATAGCCCAATTCTCGGCCTGACCTTATTAATAGGCCAATGTCTTACACTTTTACTATCCATTAGTGATAGCCAGCTTTTCGTACGCTTACATCATACTCTTCTACATGAGTTTTTCTTTTTACAGACACCATTCGTGTGACACCCTCCCAGGACACGGCACAATGGGGACAAAGGCGCAGACGTGCAGCAGGGCCCCGCTCAAAGGTTTCTCTTTAGATTAAGCCCCTGTGTAAACCTTCTTAATTGTCTCTTGTTGCTTACATCCCATGGGTACTACACACACAGAGGATACTGCCGTTATTGGCATTTCGCCACGACAGACTAATGCACGTACCTGGGAATATAGGGTTCATAATAAAGGGCATTACTCAGCCCAGTATATGTTATAAAGTCCGAATACCTTCGGGAGTGTTCGGCGTCGCGAGTTTGGCCTTATATGCATCAGCTCTGAATCATGCCTTTGGTCAAATGTTGGGTTTGCCCGGCTCCTGGGTTTGCCGCCTTACGTTCCATTCTTATAGGCTAAGGCGGCCAAAGGAGAACTACTGCGATTGTGCCCTGGTTATTCCGGATGAGCACCTCAGTAGAGAAAGCCGAAAACTGACTGTCATGATATAGCGAGAGACTGTTCAACCACTCGAAGACTTATCGGAACCTTTAGGGTTCCTCCGCATTAACGAACGACTGTTTACCGGTCATGTACACACACACCCGGATTCGGATGCACGCAAAGGTACAAGGGGCTACATAGTAGCCCCACTGTCAAACTCCTATGGCTAAGTGAAAGTGTTAAAGCTATATAGTCTGGTTGCCTCGTTCGACTTGCGATCACCTCCTTAATGGACCAAGACGTTGGATCAAGTGTGATTACGCATATTTTCACGAACACCCCCGCATTATATGTGTGGGGGCTGAAGCCAACGACTGCTAACTTTCAAAATTGCATATGTACATAGACCGCCGCACAGGAGGCACAATGACACTTTCAGGCGAAAAGTATAAACACAGCCTCCATAATTAAAATAACAATGTTTTTACAATGACACGATTTGTCACTCGAACATGACATTCTTCGAGCACTGAGCCTCTATTAAGCGAGCACCCTCTACTACCTGCTCCAAATAGTGCTCGGTCGGATCCTGGCCTCCCGCCGGATTCTGGGTCGCAATGATGGTGGGCTCCATATCTGTCCAATATGCTTTAACGCGGGCAAGAGCCATCCTTGCACCCTCTATGCATGCCAACCTCTTCATGGCATTGATCCGTGATACGGTACCAAAGAATTGTTGTACTAAACCAAAATAACTGGCCGGCTTAGGCCCCTTCGGCCATAGATGGTCTATCACAAACCGCATTGCAAGACCGGACATCCTATGGAGCTCGGCCACAGCAGCCATCCTCTCACTCAACGGCAATGTGCGCGTTGGAGCACTGAATTGCGACCAGAACAGCTTTTCCACTTCATGATCTTTTTGATCCTCGAAAAACTTGGCAGCATCAGCCGTACTCTTCGCCAAATCCGCATAGGCGTCTGCAGGATTCCAGCGTTGATCCAGAGGAGCGTACTTTGGATCTAAAAACTTCATCTGCAACAAATAAGGGTTTCCAGCCGCGATTTCTCCGGCCTGTCGAAGCTCCTCCCGCGCATCCCTAATCTCGGAACGCGTCTCCTTGGCCGCATCAATGGCCTTTTTCAGGTCAGCCGAATTAGCCTTATTATCTTTTTCAAGGAGCTCATACCGGTCAGCGGCATTTTTTAGCTCCACAGCCATCTCGGCTATTTTGTCTTCGCTTCAGCAACGAGCAGCCTGTTCGGCTCTCAACTCTTCGGCCGCCTTTAGGGCAGCCGCATTGCTAGCCCGGGCTTGTTCCTTGGCCAGGGCAAGCTCCGCCCTCAGGGCTTCCACAGCAGCAGCTCTGTCTACAGTCCAAGGATATAACATTAACATTATGCTCCTCTTAGTTTTTCCTATAACAAATAAGGAAAGCAGAGAACATACCTTGTGACTCGTTAAGCCGCTCGTTCACAAGTGTGATATCGGCATCAATAACTCCAATCTGTCGCCTCAGCTCGACGACTTCAACGGACCAGTCGGCTGCCGGACCCTTAGCCACCTGTGCATAAAACACGGTATGATCATTATTCAATGATGTGATCCTCTGTTTGCCGCCTTGGGCTGACAACCAGAGTCTCAGGGGCTACTATCCATAAGGAGCACACCTAGCGCGTGCGCCATAATCAAGAATTATGTATTTCATTACATACCTCAAAGCCTCTGAGCAGGCTCGTAAAAGCTTCATTCGACCCGCTTGTGGCGGATGAAATCTTCTCAAGCACTGTGCTCATTAGTGAACGGTGATCCTCCGAGAGAGCAGCTCGCTCCAGAAGGCCTGACAGCGTATCCGGGCGGTCGCCGAACTGTGCTGGACCTTCCTTATCGTCCCCCGTGGGAGCCGAGCACTCTGGGCTCAGGGCGTCCGAAGTACTAGCTTCTGGCCTCGACAAATCTGGACTCCTCCGTGACGACACCTCGGGGTCGCCCGCCCCATGAGGCGGAGAGGTTGGTGGGGTCTCACTCTCCATCATCTCCGGAAGGGGATCCCCTGAAGACGAACTCTGTCAAGAAGAGCTGCTGGCCGGACTGCAAAGAATGGATCCTGGTTACTATTCTTGGAGGAGGAAGCACTAGATTTTTATTTACGATTAGCTTACAGGTCGGCTGAGGGTTGGCTCTTTTGTGGGCATGTCGCGGTGAAGACGCCCTTCGGGGCAGGGCCCCCTGGTGAAGTTTTCTTCCCTTGTCTGGGCACCTCTGTCTCCAGGTCTTTGGAGGTAGCCCTCTTGAGGGAGTCCTGGACTAGGGGGTGTCCGGACAGCCGGACTATCATTATCCGCCGGACTCCAAGACTACGAAGATAGAAGATTAAAGACTCCGGCTCGTGTCCGGAAGGTACTTTCCTTGGCGTGGAAGGCAAGCTTGGCAATATGGATATGTAGATCTCCTACCATTGTAACCGACTCTATGTAACCCTAGCCTCTCCGGTGTCTATATAAACCGGAGGGCTTTAGTCCGTAGGACAACATACATTACAACAATCATACCATAGGCTAGCTTCTAGGGTTTAGCCTCCTTGATCTCATGGTAGATCTACTCTTGTACTACCCACATCATCAATATTAATCAAGCAGGACGTAGGGTTTTACCTCCATCGAGAGGGCCCAAACCTGGGTAAAAACATTGTGTCCCTTGTCTCCTGTTACCATCTGCCTAGACGCACAGTTCGGGACCCCCTACCCGAGATCCGCCGGTTTTGACAGCGACATTGGTGCTTTCATTGAGAGTTCCTCTGTGTCGTCACCGATAGGCTAGATGGCATCTTCAACCAACAACGCTGTCCTGGGTGAGACTCTTCTCCCCGGACAGATCTTCGTATTCGGCGGCTTCGCACTGCGGGCCAACTCCCTTGGCCATCTAGAGCAGATCGAAAGCTACGCCCCTGGCCGTCAGGTCAGATTCGGAAGTCTAAACTTCACGGCCGATGTCCGCGGAGACTTGATCTTCGACGGACCCGAGCCACAGCCGAGCGCGCCGCACTGTGACGACGGACATGATCTAGCTCTGCCACCGAACAGTACCCTGGTGGCCGCACCCGGATCCGCTTCGGCAGTTAGCCCGGAGCCGATCGCCCATATCAAGGGACGGTGGAAAGACGCCACCTCAGGGGCTTCAACATACACGGCGATGGAGCCGAACACTGATCTTGTCCCTCGCGAAATCCGTGATTCCGAGGCGCCGGACTCCTCGCCGGACTCCGATCCTCCCGCGCCCCTACCAATCGATCCGGATTGGGCGTCGGTTATGGAATTCACCGCCGCGGACATCTTTCAATACTCGCCTTTGGGCGATATCCCGAATTCACTAAAACATCTCTCGTTATCAGGAGAGTCCTGGCCGAACTATGGCCAGGATGGTCGGGGTTCGGACGACGAAGAAATTCAGATCCCACCCACCACCCACTTTGTAGCCACTGTCGACGATCTAACCGACATGCTAGATTACGACTCCGAAGACATCGACGGAATAGACGATGATGCCAGAGACGAACAAAAAACAGAGCTTATACAGCACAACAGGACCACCTTGTCACATGACATATATATGGTGGATACCCCAAAGGGGAGCGATAACGAGGATCAACGGGCCACGGCAGAAGATAATCCCGCCGATAAACGACCAAAGGGACGGCGCAAACGCCGCGCCAAGTCCCGCCTCGACGACAACAACGCTCCCAACGAGCCCGCTATACGGCAGGGCTCACAATCGGACGACGAACACACACATAAGCAACCGTCCGAACACGACGAGTCAGATAACCAATCCAAGCCCGGCAAAGACAACAGTCCGGACGACCATATGCCTGACACGTCGCCGGAGAGTAAGAACCTTCGGAAAAGACTCGTCAGCACTGCAAGAAGCCTGAAGAAGGAAAAACGGAAGCTCAAAACAGCGGAAGACACACTCAGAATGAGATTGAGCAAAGTGCTCAACACCGCAGATAAGTACGGCAATGGCCACCAATCAAAGAGCTACCCGAAGCGCAAGCTGCTACCGGAATTCGACGAGGAGGCCATAGAGCCTCCACCGTCCAAAAATAAGGGGGCTGCCTGGTTGGATAGACGGCCAGAGGACAAGCCAAATTATGAAAGCGGCACCACACATAAATCCACCAACGAACTCAGAAGGGTAGATGTCCCAGCCAGGTCCATTTATGGGCCAAAGGAGAAGGCCCCAAGAAGCAAGGCAACACGTCAAGTGTCTGATGATAACGGCACACACAAATACAGGGGCGCCGCACACCCGCTATGTTTCACCGATGAGGTGCTGGACCATGAATTCCCAGCAGGATTTAAACCCATCAACATAGAGGCCTACGATGGAACAACAGACCCTGGAGTCTGGATAGAAGATTATATACTGCATATACATATGGCCAGAGGAGATGATCTCCACGCCATAAAATATTTACCACTCAAGCTCAAAGGGCCAGCCCGCCATTGGCTTAAAAGCCTCCCAGAAAATACTATTGGAAGTTGGGAAGAGCTCGAGGACGCGTTTAGAGCAAATTTTCAAGGGACTTATGTCCGGCCTCCGGATGCAGATGATCTAAGTCATATAACTCAACAGCCCGGAGAGTCAGCGCGGAAATTCTAGAACAGGTTCCTTACCAAAAAGAACCAAATAGTCGACTGTCCGGACGCCGAAGCCTTAGCAGCTTTCAAGCACAATGTCCGAGATGAATGGCTTGCTAGGCACCTCGGTCAAGAAAAGCCGAGGACAATGTCCGCACTAACAAGCCTCATGACCCGCTTCTGTGCGGGCGAGGACAGCTGGTTAGCAAGATGCAGCACCAGCGACCCGAGTACATCCGAGATAAGAGATGGAAACGGAAAATCACGGCGCAGAAAAGATCAGCGCCGGAATAAAGAGAAAAGCCCAAAGAGCACGGCAGTCAACGCCGAATTTAAAAGCTCACGGCCCAATACTAAAACACAGCCTCTAAAGGATGACGGTGACGAATTGTCCAACTTAAAGAAGATCCTGGGTCGGATATGTCAAATCCACAGTACCCCCGGAAGGCCTACAAACCACACCCACAGGGATTGTTGGGTTTTTAAACAGTCCGGCCGACTAAATGCCGAACACAAGGGGCTCGACGCGTCAAGCGAAGAAGACAAACCCCACCAGCAGAGCACCGTAAAACAAAAGACTTTCCCACAAGGGGTTAAAGCAGTAAACTCGCTCCATGTGATAATACGGAAAAATAGTGCGGCACTTTCTAAAAAGAGCTTCGCACGGTCCAACCAAGCAGACAATAAAGATTGGACATCAAAACCAATCACTTTCGACCACCTGGATTATTCCAGAAGCGTTCGAAATGCGGGATGAACTCCCCTGATATTGAATCCCATAATAGACGGATTACAATTTACTAGTGTCCTAATGGATGGAGGCAGTGACTTAAACCTGCTGTACTCCAGAACCGTCCGTAGGATGGGGATAAACCCCGCCAAAATCCGACACAGCCGCACTTCCTTCAAAGGAGTGACGCCAGGCCCTTACGCCAAGTGCACAGGCTCCATATTACTAGAAGTCATGTTCGGATTGCCGAACAATTCTCGACGAGAAAAGTTAATTTTTCACATCGTCCCATTTGAAAGTGAATATCAAGCACTCTTGGGACGTAAGGCTTTTGTCCGCTTCAACGCTATACCACATTACGCGTCTCTTACACTTAAGATGCCCGGTCCACGTGGTGTCATTTCAGTGCGAGGGTCACTTCAAGACCCCGGACTCGGATAGACGAATCCGGCGTCAGTAGGCTAGGGGATCCCTAGCCGCATACCCCTTCACAGGGGGCTGCGCGCACAAACAACCGCGGGTTCATACAAACCCTGCTTTAACTATTTATATTTTTTATTCTACATATTTTCCGCACAAATTGTTTTTACACTAAAAGTTCCTCTGTTTCTACAGATGAGCGATGTGCATACCCGTCCAGGATAACGGCGCAATGGAGACACAGGCGCAGACGTGCAGTAGGGACCCGTTGTGAGGATTCTTTTCAGATTAAGACCCTGCGTAAACCTTTTTTTACTGTCTCTTGTTGTTATTCTCCCTCGGCTTCTTCTTATAGCCAAAGCGGAGCCTGACGCTTTGGCATCGGCCGCGTCAGAAGACCATGCCCGTACTCGGACACTAGGGGCTTAGGGCATCATTCTGCCCATTATTATAAAGACCGAACACCTTAGGGAGTGTTCGGCGTCTCGAGTTAGGCATTATATGCATCAGCTCCGAATCATGTCTTTGGTCAAATGTTGGGTTTGCCCGGCTCCTGTGTTTTGCTGCCTTACGTTCCATATCATCGGCTAACGCGGCACCAGGAGAACTACTGCGATTGTGCCCCGGTTCGGCTGGGCAAGCACCTCAGTAGAGAAAGCCGAAAACTGACTGTCATGATACAGCGAGAGACTGGTCAACCACTCGATCGCCATTTGGAATGTTTAGAATTCCCCGCTTTGACGAAGGACCGTTTCCCGGTCAGGCACTTACGCACCCCGAATTCGGAGAGGTGCGGGGCCACCAGGGGCTATATCGTAGCCCCACCCTCGAGCTCCACTGGCTAAGTGAAAGAGATAAAGCATTATAGTCCGGATTGCCTCGTTCGCTATGCTAACACCTCCTTATAACAGGACCGAGACGTCGGATTAAGTGTGAAAACGCGCTATTTTGCGAACACCCCAGCACCTTGTGCGAGGGGGCTGAAGCCGAAGACTACATCTTTCAGGTTATACACAAGTATACGTAAACGGCCGCACAGGAGAAGTTTTACTACTTGTACGCACAAGTATAAAAAGCAGTCATACCATAATCATTGATCTACAAGTTAATGCGTTCAATTGAACGTTACATTCTTCGAGCATTGCGACTCTATTACACGAGCGCCACGCATAACCTCCCCGAAATAGTGCTCGGCAGGGAGCCGGTTTCCATCCGAACCCTCGGCAGCAACAGTGGTGGCGTCCATCTCCGGACACCGCGCCTTCACACGGGCCAGAGCCATCCGCGCGCCCTCGATGCAGGCCGACCGCTTCATCTCCTTGATATGCGGCACCGCCCCAAGGAATTGCTGCAATAAGCCGAAGTAGCTCGTCGCCTTGGACCTCTCTGGCCATACATGGGCCACGATGTCAGTCATGGCTAGTCCGGACAATCTATTTAGTTCGGCCCATTCGGCCAACCGGTCCGTCAGCGGAAGAGGGCGATCCGGACTGTGGAATTGAGACCAATATAACTCTTCCGTCTCGTGATCCCCCTGGCTCCGGAAGTGCTTAACGGCATCAGCCGCACTCGCAACCAAGTCCATATACGGATCCTCCGAACTCCACAGCCGCTCAAATTGAGCGTACTTTGCATCCATAAACCGGCGACGCATCAGAAAAGGCTTGCCAGCCGCGATTTCTCCGGCTTGGCGCAACTCCTCCTTCATAGCCCGCATTGCAGAGCGGGCATCCTTGGCTTCGGCGGTGGCCTTCTTCAGGTCTTCCCGCTCCGATAAGCGCTCCTTTTTAAGAGCCTCATTGCGGTCGGTAGCATCCTTTACTTTCGTGGCCAATTCGGCCACCTCCGCCCTGCTTAGGCAGTGCGCCGCCTTTTCCGCTTTCAACTCCTCGGCCGCCTTTGAGGCAGCAGCGTCACTCCTTCGAGCTTGCTCCTTAGCTAGAGCAAGTTCGGCCCGAAGGCTCTCCACAGCAGCAGCACTGTCTGTATAAATAGCATATAACTTATCAGAGGCGGGCTTTGACCCACTCAATAAAGCGGCTGCGGAGAACTATTTTACCTTGCGACTCGTCAAGTCGCCTGTTGACAAGTGCGATGTCCTCATCTGCCAGGTCAAGTTGCCGAGTTAATTCGGCAACATCACTAGTCCGGCTAGCCCCCGGACCATCCGCCACCTGCATAGGAATGACGGAATACATTACTTAAGATTTCGATCCTCAGTACGCTGTCGTTCCCGACAACCTACCGAGTCTCAGGGGCTACTATCTATACAGGGCGCATTTTTTATATGCAAAACTACTAAAAGACAAAGGGGTGCGCCATTTTCGCATACCTCAAATCCCGCCAGCAAGCTCATGGCGGCATTACACAATCCGCTTTCAGCGGACGAAATCCTTCTAATCACCATACGCATTAACGCGCGGTGATCTTCTGAAATGGACGCCCTCTCAAGCAGATTCTTCAGTTCTCCCGGCCGGACTTTGGTGGGTGTCAAACTCTCTGGCCCCTCCGGACTCGGGGACGCCCTCCGTGACGACACTTCGGGTTCGCCTGCCTCATCTGGCGGCGCTGCAGACGGAGGCGTATCGCTCTCCATCATCTCCGGAAGAAGGTCCCCCGAAGATGAACTCATCTGGGAAGGCTGCAGATCCGAACTGCGATATAAATATTTCGGTTACCCACAGAAGCACAAATGAAGGTACTTCCTTACTAATTAACTTCCTCTTTCATACTCACGGCTCGTTGGAGGGCTGGTCCTTCGGCGATGATTGCGCGTCCGGATTGTCTCCGGACGCCGGACCCCCCGGTGAGGATTTCTTCCCACGCTTAGGGGCTTTGGCCTCTGGATATTCGGAGGCGGTCCTCTTCTCCCTCTGAAGGGGGGGGGGGTTCTTGGTTCCCTCCTCTTCAGTCGCCCCTTCGGGCGAAGTATTAGCTCCTTTATTTCCCCCGTCGCCCCCCTTTGTGGGCGCGACCTCCAACATTCTGACCAGCACGGGCTCCAGTGCGGTCTCTGGGAGGGGGGCCGGACACCTTATCAGCCTTGATCGCGCCACCCATTCCTGTAAAGAAAAAAGGGTCAGGAGACGAACTTTTGAAAGGCATATAAATAGAATGTCCGGACTCTGAGCTATTTACCTGAGTATCCGGGCGATCGCGGCTTAGGCCTGCGTCCTCGGCCGAATCCGGACACGCCACCTGCGGTCCGAAGAACAGCTTGTACATCTCCGTGGGTGACGCACACATAAAATGTTGAAGAATACGAGGTCCCTCCGGATTGTACTCCCATAGACGGAGAGGACGGCGTTTGCAGGGCGGAAGATGTCTGATTAGCATAACCTGCATCACCTTGATCAGGTCGATCTCCCTCATTTGGAGGTCTCGAATCCGGCCCTACAGTGAAGGCACGTCCTCGGATGGCCCCCAGTTGAGCCCTTGGTTGACCCACGACATCAGTTGGCGTGGAGGTCCCGGGCGGAATAAGGGCGGCGGCTTTTTCCTGCTGCCCCTCGGAGCGGTGATGTAGAACCACTCCTGCTGCCACAGTCCGAGTTCCTCTTGGAAGGAACCCTCGGGCCACGGGGCATCGACCTTTTTGCTTATGGTCGCCCCGCCGCACTCCGCTTGACGCCCCCCGATCATCTTCGGCTCCACCTTAAAAGTCTTCAGCCATAGGCCGAAGTGGGGAATGACGCGGAGGAAGGATTCGCAGACGATAATGAATGCGGAGATATGGAGGATGGACTTCGGAGCCAAGTCGTGAAAGTCCAGCCCGTAGTAGAACAGGAGCCCTCTCACGAAGGGATCCGTCGGGAAGCCTAATCCTCAACGGAGGTGAGATATGAAAACGATGTATTCGCTGGGCTCGGGGGCTGGCACGGCCTGCCCTGGGGCGGGCAACCTGTGCGAAACCTCGTAGGCCAGGTACTTGGCCTCACGCAACTTCAATATGTCCTCCTCCGTGACGGAGGAGGGCATCCACCGGCCCTGGAGGTCGGAGCCGGACATGGTTGAGGATCCGAAGCGCTCGAATCTGAAGCTCTAGGTGTTGGAACTGGGAGCGGAGGAAAGATTCAATGTGAGATTGAAGAACAAGGACAAGCCTTGGTCCTCTTATAAAGGGGAAGAAATACCAAGGGCCGTCTTCGTGACCGTTTGGGGTTCCCCTTCGATAGAGGAGGCGTGGCGATGGGAACGGTTGGGTTACCCACACACGTATTGATGAGGATCCCGGAATAGAGGGGACACGATCTCTGCTTTGACAAGACGTGCCAAGGAAACCGCCTCGCTAAACGTGCCGAGGTGGAATAATAAAAAACGATTCAAACAAAGGCTTGGAAGCGGTGTGATGTCACGCCGCATAATACGTCAGCAGATTGAGCTAGTGTATATATCTTATTCTCTCTACGATAGAATGTGGAAATTATTTTTGCAGAGCCGGACACTATCCTAGTGTTCATGACCTTCTCTGGATTATTCAGGAGAGGAACCCGCCTTGCAACGCCGAACATTATGCACGCCGGACTTGTCGTCATTGAAGACTGGTTCAGGGGCTACTGAGGGAGTCCTGGACTAGGGGGTGTCCGGACAGCCGGACTATCATTATCCGCTGGACTCCAAGACTACGAAGATAGAAGATTGAAGACTCCGGCTCGTGTCCGGAAGGTACTTTCCTTGGCGTGGAAGGCAAGCTTGGCAATACGGATATGTAGATCTCCTACCATTGTAACCGACTCTGTGTAACCCTAGCCTCTCCGGTGTCTATATAAACCGGAGGGCTTTAGTCCGTAGGACAACATACATTACAACAATCATACCATAGGCTAGCTTCTAGGGTTTAGCATCCTTGATCTCGTGGTAGATCTACTCTTGTACTACCCACATCATCAATATTAATCAAGCAGGACATAGGGTTTTACCTCCATCGAGAGGGCCCGAACCTGGGTAAAAACATTGTGTCCCTTGTCTCCTGTTACCATCCGCCTAGATGCACAGTTCGGGACCCCCTACCCGAGATCCGCCGGTTTTGACACCGACACCTCTTCTTCCCGCGAGGGGAGGAGACCTTAGATTCCCCTTCCTGAGTATCCTCCTTTGGGGAGGTAGCAATTCCCCCGGTTTGGATGTGCAATGTGTGAAGTCCTACTTCTTTGTTCTTCCCTTCGCCTTTCCCCGAGGGCACTTTACTTAGCACACGACCGAGCATCTTGGCTATGGAGGGGCTAGGCGAGCCTTCGGGAAGTGGCGCTGGACACCTGGTTCTCTCCGCCTTGCTGAGCCATTCCTGGCCATGGAGGATTTTCAGAATAATGTTATGATAAATATAAACGAAGTGTTCGGTTTCCGGGTTACTTACTTGGCTATCTGGGCGATTGCAGCTCAGGCCCGCATCCTCGGTGGTGTCCGTACACTTTACTTGTGGTCCGAAGAATAACTTACACATCCCTTCAAGCGTCAGGCCGAATAAGTGCAGAATAGTCCGCGGACCTTCCGGATTGAACTCCCACATCCGGAGAGGCCGGCGTTTGCACGACAACATCCGCCGGACTAGCATTACCTGAATTATGCTGACAAGGCTAATGTCCCTCTCAAGAAGCTCCCGGATACGGCTCTACAGTGTTGGTACATCATTAACAGACCCCCAATCCCGTCCTACATTGGTCCATGACGCCAGTTGAGGAGGAGGGCCCAACGGAAGTCGGGGGCAGCCACCCACTTTGTGCCTCTGGGAGCCGTGACGTAAAACCAGCTCCGCTGCCATAGATCGGACACCTCTGGGAAGGATCCCTCTGGCCATGGGGCGTCGGCGTCCTGCTTATTACAACACCTCCGCACTCCGCGTGTCACCCCTCAATCATCTTTGGCTTCACATTGAAGGTCTTGAGCCATAAGCCGAAGTGTGGAGTGACATGGAGAAAAGCTTCGCACACAACGATGAACGACGAGATGTGGAGAACGGCGTCTGGAGCCAGATCGTGAAAATCTAGCATGTAATAGAACATGAGCCCTCTCACAAAGGGATCAAGGGTGAAGTCTAAGCCGCGGAGGAAGTGAGAAACAAATACGACGCTCTCGTTGGGCTTGGGAATAGGGATGACCTGCCCTGGAGCAGGAAGCCTGTGCTTGATGTCGGCGGTCAGATATCCGACCCCCCTAAGCTTCACAATGTCCTCTTCTGTGACCGAGGAGGCCATCCACCAGCCTTGAAGGTTGGATCCGGACATGATTGAGGATCCGAAGTGCTTGAGCTTGGGCTTCGGGTGTTAGAACTGAAGGAAATATGCCCTAGAGGCAATAATAAAGTTATTATTTATTTCCTTATTTCATGATAAATGTTTATTATTCATGCTAGAATTGTATTAACCGGAAACATAATACATGTGTGAATACATAGACAAAACTATAGTCACTAGTATGCCTCTACTTGACTAGCTCATTAATCAAAGATGGTTATGTTTCCCAACCATAGACATGTGTTGTCATTTGATTAGTGGGATCACATCATTAGAAGAATGATGTGATTGACATGACCCATTCTGTTAGCCTAGCACTTGATCGTTTAGTATACTGCTATTGCTTTCTTCATGACTTATACAAAGTTCCTGCAACTATGAGATTGTGCAACTCCCGTTTACCGGAAGAACACTTTGTGTGCTACCAAACGTCACAACGTAACTGGGTGATTATAAAGGTGCTCTACAGGTGTTTCCGAAGGTACATGTTGAGTTGGCATAATTCGAGATTAGGATTTGTCACTCCGATTGTCGGAGAGGTATCTCTGGGCCCTCTCGGTAGTACTCATCACCTAAGCCTTGCAAGCATGTAACTAATGAGTTAGTTATGAGATGACGTATTACGGAACGAGTAAAGAGACTTGCCGGTAACGAGATTGAACTAGGTATTGGATACCGACGATCAAATCTCGGGCAAGTAACATACCGATGACAAAGGGAACAACGTATGTTGTTGTGCGGTTTGACCGATAAAGATCTTCGTAGAATATGTAGGAACCAATATGGGCATCCAGGTCCTGCTATTGGTTATTGACCGGAGACGTGTCTCGGTCATGTCTACATTGTTCTCGAACCGTAGGGTCCGCACGCTTAAGGTTTCGATGACAATTATATTATGAGTTTATGAGTTTTGATGTACCGAAGGAGTTCGGAGTCCCGGATGAGATCGGGGACATGACGAGGAGTCTCGAAATGGTCGAGACGTAAAGATCGACATATTGGACGACTATATTCGGAGTTCAGAAAGGTTCCGAGTGATTCGGGTATTTTTCGGAGTACCGGAGAGTTACGGGAATTCGTATTGGGCCTCATTGGGCCATACGGGAAAAGAGAGAGAGGGCCTAAAGGGTGGCCGCACCCCTCCCCTTTGGCTAGTCCGAATTGGACTAGGGAGGGGGGGCGCCCCCTTCCTTCCTTCTCCTTCTCTCTTCCCTTTCCTTCTCTTCTACTCCTACTATATGGAAGGGTTACTAGTTGGACTAGGAAAGGGGGAATCCTACTCCCGGTGGGAGTAGGACTCCCCTAGGGCGCGCCATAGAGAGAGGGCCGGCCCTCCCCCTCCTCCACTCCTTTATATACGGGGGTAGGGGCACCCCATAGACACACAAGTTGATCATTGATCGTTCCTTAGCCGTGTGCGGTGCCCCCCTCCACGATATTACACCTCGATCATATTGTAGCGGTGCTTAGGCGAAGCCCTGCGACAGGAGAACATCAAGATCGTCACCGTGCCGTCGTGCTGACGGAACTCCCCCTCGGAGCCTCTATTGGATTGGAGATCGAGGGTGCGTCATCAAGCTGTACGCGTGTCAAGAACTCGGAGGTGCCGGAGTAACGGTGCTTGGATCGGTCGGACCGGGAGGACGTACGACGACTTCCTCTACGTTGCGTCAACGCTTCCGCTTCGGTCTACGAGGGTACGTAGACAACACTCTCCCCTCGTTGCTATATCATCACCATGATCTTGTGTGTGCGTAGGAAATTTTTTGAAATTACTACGTTCCCCAGCAGTGGCATCCGAGCCTAGGATTTTATGGTTTGATGTTATTTGCACGAGTAGAACACAAGTGAGTTGTGGGCGATATAAGTCATACTGCTTACCAGCATGTCATACTTTGGTTCAGCGGTATTGTTGGATGAAGCGGCCCGGACCGACATTACGCGTACGCTTACGCGAGACTGGTTTTACCGCCGTGCTTTGCACACAGGTGACTAGCGGGTGTCTGTTTCTCCAACTTTAGTTGAACCGAGTGTGGCTACGCCCGGTCCTTGCGAAGGTTAAAACAGCATCAACTTGACAAACTATCGTTGTGGTTTTGATGCGTAGGTGAGATTGGTTCTTGCTTAAGCCCGTAGCAGCCACGTAAAATTTGCAACAACAAAGTAGAGGACGTCTAACTTGTTTTTGCAGGGCATGTTGTGATGTGATATGGTCAAGACGTGATGCTATATTTTATTGTATGAGATGATCATGTTTTGTAACCGAAGTTATCGGCAACTGGCAGGAGCCATATGGTTGTCGCTTTATTGTATGAAATGCAAACGCCCTGTAATTGTTTTACTTTATCACTAAGCGGTAGCGATAGTCGTAGTTGCAATAGATGGCGTAATGACAACGATGCTACGATGGAGATCAAGGTGTCGCGCCGGTGACGATGGTGATCACGACGGTGCTTCGAAGATGGAGATCACAAGCACAAGATGATGATGGCCATATCATATCACTTATATTGATTGCATGTGATGTTTATCCTTTATGCATCTTATCTTGCTTTGATTGACGGTAGCATTTTAAGATGATCTCTCACTAAAATTATCAAGAAGTGTTCTCCCTGAGTATGCACCGTTGCCAAAGTTCGTCGTGCCGAGACACCACGTGATGATCGGGTGTGATAAGCTCTACGTCTATCTACAACGGGTGCAAGCCAGTTTTGCACACGCGGAATACTCAGGTTATACTTGACGAGCCTAGCATATGCAGATATGGCCTCGGAACACGGAGACCGAAAGGTCGAGCGTGAATCATATAGTAGATATGATCAACATAGTGATGTTCACCATTGAAAACTACTCCATCTCACGTGATGATCGGTCATGGTTTAGTTGATTTGGATCACGTAATCACTTAGATGACTAGAGAGATGTCTGTCTAAGTGGGAGTTCGTAAGTAATATGATTAATTGAACTTTAATTTATCATGAACTTAGTCCTGGTAGTATTTTGCAAATTATGTTGTAAGATCAATAAGCTTGCGTTGTTGCTTTCATATGTTTATTTTGATGTGTTCCTAGAGAAAATTGTGTTGAAAAATGTTAGTAGCAATGATGCGGATTTGATCCGTGATCTGAGGTTTATCCTCATTGCTGCACAGAAGAATTATGTCCTTGATGCACCGCTAGGTGACAGACCTATTGCAGGAGCAGATGCAGACGTTATGAACGTTTGGCTAGCTCAATATGATGACTACTTGATAGTTTAGTGCACCATGCGTAACGGCTTAGAATCGGGACCTCAAAGACGTTTTGAACGTCATGGACCATATAAGATGTTCCAGGAGTTGAAGTTAATATTTCAAGCAAATACCCGAGTTGAGAGATATGAAGTCTCCAACAAGTTCTATAGCTAAAAGATGGAGGAGAATCGCTCAACTAGTGAGCATGTGCTCAGATTGTCTGGGTACTACAATCGCTTGAATCAAGTGGGAGTTAATCTTCTAGATAAGATAGTGATTGACAGAATTCTCTAGTCACCATCACCAAGTTAGTAGAACTTCGTGATGAACTATAGTATGCAAGGGATGATGAAAATGATTCCCGAGCTCTTCGTGATGTTGAAATCGACGAAGGTAGAAATCAAGAAAGAGCATCAAGTGTTGATGATTGACAAGATCACTAGTTTCAAGAAAAGGGCAAAGGGAAAGAAAGGGGAACTTCAAGTAGATTGACAAGCAAGTTGTCACTCCCACGAAGAAGCCCAAAGCTGAACCAAAGCCTGAAACTGAGTGCTTACACTGCAAAGGAAATGGTCACTGGAAGCGGAACTGCCCTAAATATTTGGTGGATAAGAAGGATGGCAAAGTGAAAAAGGGTATATTTGATATACAGATGTTTGATGTGTGCTTTACTAGTGTTTATAGCAACCCCTCGGTATTTGGTACTGGTTCAGTTGCTAAGAGTAGTAACTCGAAACGGGAGTTGCAGAATAAACAGAAACTAGTTAAGGGTGAAGTGATGATGTGTGTTGAAAGTAGTTTCAAGATTGAAATGATCATCATCGCACACTCCCTATACTTTCGGGATTAGTGTTGAACCTAAATAAGTGTTATTTGGTGTTTGCGTTGAGCATGAATATGATTTGATCATGTTTATTGCAATACGGTTATTCATTTAAGTAAGAGAATAAACTGTTGTTCTGTTTACATGAATAAAACCTTATATGGTTACACACCCAATGAAAATGGTTCATTGGATCTTGATCATAGTGATACACATATTCATAATATTGAAACCAAAAGATGCAAAGTTAATAATGATAGTGCAACTTATTTGTGGCACTGCCGTTTAGGTCATATCGGTGTAAAGCGCATGAAGAAACTCCATGCTGATGGGATTTTGGAATCACTTGATTATGAATCACTTGATGCTTGCGAACCATGCCTCATGGGCAAGATGACTAAGACTCCGTTCTCCGGAACAATGGAGCGAGCAACAGATTTGTTGGAAATCATACATACTGATGTATGTCGTCCGATGAATATTAAGGCTCGCGACAAGTATCATTATTTTCTGACCTTCACAGTTGATTTGAAGCAGATATGAGTATATCTACTTGATGAAACACAAGTCTTAAACATTTAAAAAGTTCAAAGAATTTCAGAGTGAAGTAGAGAATCATCGTAACAAGAAAATAAAAGTTTCTACGATATGATCGCAGAAGTAAAATATTTGAGTTACGAGTTTGGTCTTCAATTAAAACAATGTGTAATAGTTTCACAAATTCATGCCACCTGGAACACCACATCATAATGGTGTTTCCGAACGTCATAACCGTACTTTATTGGATATAGTACAATCCATGATGTTTCTTACCGATTTACCAATATCGTTTTGGGATCATGCATTAGAGACAGCTGCATTCACGTTAAATAGGGCACCATCTAAATCCGTTGAGACGACACTATATGAACTGTGGTTTAGCAAGAAACCAAAGTTGTCGTTTCTTAAAGTTTGGGGCTGCGATGCTTATGTGAAAAAGTTTCATCCTGATAAGCTCAAACCCAAATCGGAGAAGTGCGTCTTCATAGAATACCCAAAGGAAATTGTTGGGTACACCTTCTATCACAGATCCGAAGGCAAAACATTCATTGCTAATAATGGATCCTTTCTAGAGAAGGAGTTTCTCTCGAAAGAAGTGAGTGGGAGGAAAGTAGAACTTGATGAGATAATTGTACCTTCTCCCTTATTGGAAAGTAGTTCATCACAGAAATCTGTTCCTGTGACTACTACACCAATTAGTGAGGAAGCTAATGATGATGATCATGTAACTTCAGATCAAGTTACTACCGAATATCATAGCTAAACCAGAGTGAGATCCGCACCAGAGTGGTACGGTAATCCTGTTCTGGAAGTCATGTTACTAGACCATGATAAACCTATGAACTATGAGGAAGCGATGATGAGCCCAGATTCCGCGAAATGGCTTGAGGCCGTGAAATCTGAGATTGGATCCATGTATGAAAACAAAGTGTGGACTTTGGTGGAGTTGCCCGTTGATCGGCAAGCCATATTGTATAAATGGATCTTTAAGAGGAAGACGGACGTTGATAGTAGTGTTACTATCTACAAAGCTCGACTTGTCGCAGAAGAGTTTTCGACAAGTTCAAGGTGTTGACTACAATGAGATTTTCTCAACTGTAGCAATGCTTAAGTCTGTCCGAATCATGTTAGCAATTGCCACATTTTATGAAATCTGGCAAATGGATGTCAAAACTGCATTCCTTAATGGTTTTCTTAAAGAAGAGTTGTATATGATGCAACCAGAAGGTTTTGTCAATCCTAAAGGTGTTAACAAAATGTGCAAGCTCCAGCGATCCATCTATGGACTGGTGCAAGCATCTCAGAGTTGGAATATACGTTTTGATATGTTGATCAAAGCATATAGTTTTGTACAGACTTATGATGAAGCCTGTATTTACAAGAAAGTGAGTGGGAGCACTACAACATTTCTGATAAGTATATGTGAATAACATATTGTTGATCGGAAATAATGTAGAATTATTCTGCAAAGCATGAAAGGATACTTGAATAAGAGTTTTTCAAAGAAAGACCTCGGTGAAGCTACTTACACATTGAGCATCAAGATCTATATAGATAGATCAAGACGCTTGATAAGAATTTTCAATGAATACATACCTTGATAAATTTTTGAAATAGTTCAAAATGGAACAGTCAAAGAAGGAGTTCTTGCCTGTGTTGCAAGGTGTGAAATTGAGTAAGACTCAAGACCCGACCATGGCAGAAAATAGAAAGAGAATGAAAAGTCATTCCCTATGCCTCAGTCATAGGTTCTATAAAGTATGCTATGCTGTGAACCAGACCTATGGTATACCTTGCTCTGAATTTGGCAAGGGAGTACAATAGTGATCTAGGAGTAGATCACTGAACATTGGTCAAGAATATCCTTAGTAAGGACTAAGGAGATGTTTCTCGATTATGGAGGTGATAAAAGAGTTTGTTGTAAAAGTTACATCAGTGCAAACTTTTACACTGATCCAGATGACTCTAAGTCTCAACCTGGATACATATTGAAAGTGGGAGCAATTAGCTAGAGTAGCTCCGTGCAGAGCATTGTGGACATAAAATATTTGCAAAATACATACGGCTCTGAATGTGACAGACCCATTGACTAAGCTTCTCTCACGAGCAAAACATGATCACACCTTAGTACTCTTTGGGTGTTAATCACATAGCGATGTGAACTAGATTATTGACTCTAGTAAACCCTTTGGATGTTGGTCACATGATAATGTGAACTATGGGTGTTAATCATATACAGATATGAATATTGGTGTTAAATCACATGGCGATGTGAACTAGATTATTGACTCTAGTGCAAGTGGGAGACTGAAGGAAATATGCCCTAGAGGCAATAATAAAGTTATTATTTATTTCCTTATTTCATGATAAATGTTTATTATTCATGCTAGAATTGTATTAACCGGAAACATAATACATGTGTGAATACATAGACAAAACTATAGTCACTAGTATGCCTCTACTTGACTAGCTCATTAATCAAAGATGGTTATGTTTCCCAATCATAGACATGTGTTGTCATTTGATTAGTGGGATCACATCATTAGAAGAATGATGTGATTGACATGACCCATTCTGTTAGCCTAGCACTTGATCGTTTAGTATACTGCTATTGCTTTCTTCATGACTTATACAAAGTTCCTGCAACTATGAGATTGTGCAACTCCCGTTTACCGGAAGAACACTTTGTGTGCTACCAAACGTCACAACGTAACTGGGTGATTATAAAGGTGCTCTACAGGTGTTTCCGAAGGTACATGTTGAGTTGGCATAATTCGAGATTAGGATTTGTCACTCCGATTGTCGGAGAGGTATCTCTGGGCCCTCTCGGTAGTACTCATCACCTAAGCCTTGCAAGCATGTAACTAATGAGTTAGTTATGAGATGACGTATTACGGAACGAGTAAAGAGACTTGCCGGTAACGAGATTGAACTAGGTATTGGATACCGACGATCAAATCTCGGGCAAGTAGCATACCGATGACAAAGGGAACAACGTATGTTGTTGTGCGGTTTGACCGATAAAGATCTTCGTAGAATATGTAGGAACCAATATGGGCATCCAGGTCCCGCTATTGGTTATTGACCGGAGACGTGTCTCGGTCATGTCTACATTGTTCTCGAACCGTAGGGTCCGCACGCTTAAGGTTTCGATGACAGTTATATTATGAGTTTATGAGTTTTGATGTACCGAAGGAGTTCGGAGTCCCGGATGAGATCGGGGACATGACAAGGAGTCTCGAAATGGTCGAGACGTAAAGATCGATATATTGGACGACTATATTCGGAGTTCGGAAAGGTTCCGAGTGATTCGGGTATTTTTCGGAGTACCGGAGAGTTACGGGAATTCGTATTGGGCCTCATTGAGCCATACGGGAAAAGAGAGAGAGGGCCTAAAGGGTGGCCGCACCCCTCCCCTTTGGCTAGTCCGAATTGGACTAGGGAGGGGGGGCGCCCCCTTCCTTCCTTCTCCTTCTCTCTTCCCTTTCCTTCTCTTCTACTCCTACTATATGGAAGGGTTACTAGTTGGACTAGGAAAGGGGGAATTCTACTCCCGGTGGGAGTAGGACTCCCCTAGGGCGCGCCATAGAGAGAGGGCCGGCCCTCCCCCTCCTCCACTCCTTTATATACGGGGGTAGGGGCACCCCATAGACACACAAGTTGATCATTGATCGTTCCTTAGCCGTGTGCGGTGCCCCCCTCCACGATATTACACCTCGATCATATTGTAGCGGTGCTTAGGCGAAGCCCTGCGACAGGAGAACATCAAGATCGTCACCACGCCGTCGTGCTGACGGAACTCCCCCTCGGAGCCTCTACTGGATTGGAGATCGAGGGTGCGTCATCGAGCTGTACGCGTGTCAAGAACTCGGAGGTGCCGGAGTAACGGTGCTTGGATCGGTCGGATCGGGAGGACGTACGACTACTTCCTCTACGTTGCGTCAACGCTTCCGCTTCGGTCTACGAGGGTACGTAGACAACACTCTCCCCTCGTTGCTATATCATCACCATGATCTTGCGTGTGCGTAGGAAATTTTTTGAAATTACTACGTTCCTCAACAAGAACTCGAGATGCGAAAAGGCGCAAGAGTGGTGGAAAAGAGGGATAGGCCTCGGCCCCTTTATAAAGGGGGTGAATATTGATACGTCCATTTTGCATCATGCTTTTATATCAATATTTATTGCATTATGGGCCGTTATTACACATTATATCTCAATACTTATGGCTATTCTCCCTTATCTTACAAGGTTTACCATGAAGAGGGGGGATGCCGGCAGCTAGAATTCTGGCTGGAAAAGGAGCAAACATTGGAAACCTATTGCACAACTCCAAAAGACCTGAGACTCCACGAAACAACTTTTCAGATTTAATAAGATTTTTTGGGCGAAAGAAATAGGCTAGGGGGCCCACACCCTGTCCAGGAGACAGGGGGCGCGCCCCCTATCTCCTGGGCCCCCTGGTGGGCTTCCGGCTGCCATCTTCTGCTATATGAAGGGTTTTGTCCTGGAAAAAATTGTGGGCAAGCTTACGGGACGAAACTCCACCGCCACGAGGCGGAACCTTGTCAGAATCAATCTAGGGCTCTGGCGAAGCTATTCTGCCAGGGACAATTCCCTCCGGGAGGGGGAAATCATCACCAACGTCATCACCAACGATCCTCTCATCGGGAGGGGGTCAATCTACATCAACATCTTCACCAGCACCATCTCCTCTCAAAACCCTAGTTCATCTCTTGTATCCAATCTTGTATCAAAACCACAAATTGGTACCTGTGGGTTGCTAGCAGTGTTGATTACTCCTTGTAGTTGATGCTATTTGGTTTACTTGGTGGAATATCATATGTTCAGATCCTTTATGCATATTATTACCCCTCTGATTATGAACATGAATATGCTTTATGAGTAGTTACATTTGTTCCTGAGGACATGGGTGAAGTCTTGCTATTAGTAGTCATGTGAATTTGGTATTCGTTCGATATTTTGATGAGATGTATGTTGTCTCTCCTCTAGTGGTGTTATGTGAACGTCGGCTACATGACACTTCACCATTATTTGGGCCTAGAAGAAGGCATAGGGAAGTAAGAAGTAGATGATGGGTTGCTAGAGTGACAGAAGCTTAAACCCTAGTTTATGTGTTGCTTCGTTAGGGGTTGATATGGACCCATATGTTTAATGTTGTGGTTAGGTTTACCTTAATACTCCTTTTTGTAGTTGCGGATGCTTGCAATAGGGGTTAATCATAAGTGGGATGCTTGTCCATGTTAGGGCAGTAACCAGGTGCCGGTTCACCCACATATCAAATTATCAAAGTACCGAACGCGAATCTTATGAACGTGATGAAAACTAGCTTGACGATAATTCCCAATGTGTCCTCGGGAGCTCCTTCTTCGTTATTAGAGTTTGTCCAGGCTTATCCTTTGCTACATAAAGGATTGGGCCACCTTGCTGCACTTTACTTACTTTATTTACTTTTTGTTCGTTACTATTTATCTTATCACAAAACTTTCTATCACCTACTATTTCAGTGCTTGCAGAGAAAACCTTACTGAAAACCGCTTATCATTTCCTTCTGCTCCTCGTTGGGTTCGACACTCTTACTTATCGAAAGGACTATGATAGATCCCCTATACTTGTGGGTCATCAAGACTCTTTTCTGGCGCCGTTGCCGGGGAGCGTAGCGCTCTTGGTGAGTGGAACTTGGTAAGGAACCATTTATATAGTGTGCTGAAATTTTCTGTTACTTGTCACTATGGAAACTAATCCTTTGAGGGGCTTGTTTCGGGTATCTTCACCCCAACCAGAAGAGCAAAGAGATGCTCCTCAACCTACTGAACCTTATGAAAATATTCAATTTGAGATTCCTTCTGGTATGATAGAAAAACTGCTAGCTAATCCTTTTGCAGGAGACGGAACATTGCACCCGACTTACACCTTATCTTTGTGGATGAAGTTTGTGGATTATTTAAGCTTGGAGGTATTCCCGATGATGTTTTCAAAAGGAAGGTCTTCCCTTTATCTTTGAAGGGGGATGCAATGACATGGTATAGGCTATGTGATGATACGAGATATTGGAACTATAAGCGGTTGAAGTCGGAATTTCACCAGAAGTTCTATCCTATGCATCTTGTTCATCGTGATCGTAATTACATATATAACTTCTGGCCTCACGAAGGAGAAAGCATCGCTCAAGCTTGGGGGAGGCTTAAGTCAATGTTATATTCATGCCCCAATCATGAGATCTCTCGGGAAATGATCATTCAGAATTTTTATACTCGGCTTTCTCTTGATAATTGCAACCTGCTCGATACTTCCTGTGCTGGTTCCTATATGCTGAAGACTATTGATTTCAAATGGGACTTATTGGAAAGAATTAAACACAACTCTGAAGATTGGGGTGCCGACGATGGTAAGGAGTCAGGTATGACACCTAAGTTTGATTGTGTTAAATCTTTTATGGATACCGATGCTTTCCGTGGATTTAGCTCTAAGTATGGGCTTGACTATGAGATAGTAGCTACTTTTTGTGAAACTTCTGCTACTCACATTGATCTCCCTAAAGAGAAGTGGTTTAAATATAATCCTTCTGTTGAAGTTAAAGTAGTTGCACCTATTACAGTCGAAGAGAAGACTATTACATATTGTGATCCCATTATTCCTATTGCTTATGTTGAAAAACCTCCTTTTCCTGTTAGGATAAAAGATCATGTCAAAGTTTTGACTGTTGTCCGTAAGAGTAATACTAGGACCTATGCACCTCCTGAGCAAATTAATGTCGAACCTGGTATTGCTATGATTAAAGATCTTTTGGATGAGGACTTAGATGGGCATTGTCGGTGTCAAAACCGGCGGATCTCGGGTAGGGGGTCCCGAACTGCGCGTCTAGGAGGATGGTAACAGGAGACAAGGGACACGATGTTTTTACCCAGGTTCGGGCCCTCTCGATGGACGTAAAACCCTACTTCTTCTTGATTAATATTGATGATATGGGTAGTACAAGAGTAGATCTACCACGAGATCAGAGAGGCTAAACCCTAGAAGCTAGCCTATGGTATGATTGTTGTTCGTCCTACGGACTAAAACCCACCAGTTTATATAGGCACCAAAGAGGGTTAGGGTTACACAGAGTCGGTTACAATGGTAGGAGATCTACATATCCGTATCGCCAAGCTTGCCTTCCACGCCAAGGAAAGTCCCATCCGGACAAGGGACGAAGTCTTCAATATTGTATCTTCATAGTCCAGGAGTCCGGTCAAAGGTGATAGTTCGGCTATCCGGACACCCCCTAATCCGGGACTCCCTCAGTAGCCCCCTGAGGGAGTCCTGGATTAGGGGGTGTTCGGATGGCCGGACTATCACCGTTGGCCGGACTCCTAGACTATGAAGATACAGATTGAAGACTCCGTCCCGTGTCCGGGTGGGACTTTCCTTTGCGTGGAAGGCAAGCTTGGCAATACAGATATGTAGATCTCCTACCATTGTAACCGACTCTGTGTAACCCTAGCTGTCGTTGTCAAAACCGGCAGATCTCGGGTAGGGGGTCCCGAACTGTGCGTCTAGGCGGATGGTAACATGAGACAAGGGACATGATGTTTTTACCCAGGTTCGGGCCCTCTCGATGGAGGTAAAGCCCTACTCCTTCTTGATTGATATTGATGATATGGGTAGTACAAGAGTGGATCTACCACGAGATCAAGGAGGCTAAACCCTAGAAGCTAGCCTATGGTATGATTGTTGTAATGGTTGTTCGTCCTACGGACTAAAACCCTCCGGTTTATATAGACACCGGAGAGGGCTAGGGTTACACAGAGTCGGTTACAATGGTAGGAGATCTACATATCCATATCGCCAAGCTTGCCTTCCACGCCAAGGAAAGTCCCATCCGGACACGGGACGAAGTCTTCAATCTTGTATCTTCATAGTCTTGGAGTCCGGCCGATGATGATAGTCCGGCTATCCGGACACCCCCTAGTCCAGGACTCCCTCAGTAGCCCCTGAACCAGGCTTCAATGACGATGAGTCCGGCGCGCATATTGTTCGGCATTGCAAGGCGGGTTCCTCATCCGAATAATTCATAGAAGATTGTGAACACCAGGATAGTGTCCGGCTCTGCAAAATAAATTCCACATACCACCGTAGAGAGAATAATATGTACACAAGTTCAATCTGCTGACGTATTTTGTGGCATGACGTCACACCACCACCAAGCCTTTACTTGAATCGTTTTTATTATACCACCTCAGCGCGTTTAGCGAAGCAGTTTCCTTGGCATGTCTTGTCGAAGCAGAGATCGTGTTCCCCTTATTCCGGGATTCCCATCAACACGGACGTGGATAACCCAACCGCGCCATTGATTGTGGCGCTTGGGAGATAGGCGAGTTTTACCAGGCCGGTGGGGACGCATAGTTTTCGTCCGCGCATATATAAGGGGATAAGGATCCACCCTTTTTACCTACGCCTTCTTCCTCCTTTGCCTATCCATCTCCGTGCACTCGAGCTCCAACGCCCAAGTCCGCACACCTCGCCTCAACCTTCTCCATCCATGTCCGGAGCAGGAGGCAAGTGGATGGCCTCCTCCGTTACGGAGGGGCACATCGAAAAACTGCGCGGCGCCGGATACTTGTCCAGCGACATCGCGCACCGGCTGCCCAACGAGGGGCAGCTCATCCCCACCCCTAGGCCCCATGAGAGGGTCGTATTTCTTCCCCACTTCCTCCGTGGACTGGGCTTCCCACTTCATCCCTTCGTCCGAGGGCTCATGTACTACTATGGCCTGGACTTCCACGATCTGGCGCCAAACTTCATCCTCAACATCTCGGCGTTTATTGTCGTGTGCGAGGCCTTCCTCTGCATCCAGCCCCACTCCGGCTTGTGGCTAAAGACCTTCAATGTCAAGCCGAAGGTGGTGAAGGGCGTTCAAGCGGAGTGCGGAGGCACCATGGTGGGCAAAATGCCCAACGTCATCTGGCTCGAGGGTGCCTTCGTGGAGTCCGTCAAAGGGTGGCAATCGGGGTGGTTCCATATCACCGAGCCGCGCGACCCTAAATGGGCAGCGGCCCCCGAGTTCAGATCTGGTATCCCCATGCAGCTCACCTCCTGGAAAGAGAAGGGATTGCTATGGGGTAGTTCGGAGGAGCTGACAGGACTCCAGTCCTGCCTCCAGACCCTGGTGAACAAGAAGCTTAAGCTTGTCAATGTGATCCAGGTCATGCTCGTCTGCCGGATTCTCCCCTGCCAGCAACGGGCCTTCAATTTGTGGGAGTTTGATCCGGCACAGCACCGGACCCTGAGCGGGCTCTTCGACACGACGTACGAAGCTGCCTGGAGGGTGCTGTTCAAGGGCGGAGAAGCCCCCGCATCCGCAACTGAAGATCGCGGATTCAGCACGAAGCGCCCGGCCGGCGAGGTAAGCTTTGTTATCCTTTATGGGACACTTATTTCCTTCATAGTTTGACTCTATGTGGGATCTAAAACTCCCAATGCCTTTAACAGGACTAGCAGAAGACGTCCGGACAGGTTAACTGTCCGGCTCCCCTTCCCGAAGACCCAGCGGACACCCGTTTGACGGGGCTGCTGGTTCCGGCCCTTTACGTGGTGCCGGAGAAGAAGGCCAAGAAGAAGGCCACGGGAACCCGGAGGAGTTCCCGGCGCCAGGTGGTATCGGACTCATCGTCCGATGGCTCCGAGGCGGACTCCTCCCCTGAAGACGAGGAGGAGAAAGAGGCCTCTCCCTAAGAGGGGGGAGAGAAGAAAAGGAAGGCTTCCCCAACAGGGGAGGCTGAAGGGTCCAAGAAGGGAAGGACCCTTCCTCCGGACTGCTCCACCAACACCGGCGACGGCGACGGGGAGTGGCCCTCAAGGGCCAAGCCCCCGGCAAGATTGTAAGTATCCGGATTCCTGAATGATTTATAATTTCTCTTTTTTTGCCACATGGTGTCCTTCTAATGCCGCATACAACCTGCAGTCTGGCCGAGGACGATCTTCCCGCTTCTTCGAGTGGGTCCTTGGCTCCGTCGGATGTGGATTCCATTCCGACCGCCTCCACCCCTCGTGACGCTGAGGACGCCGAGGTGGGATCCCAGGAGGGGACCCGCCAGGAGGGGGAGGCTCCGGAGGTGCCACAGGGGAACCTCCCGGACTTCGCACCGGACTCCGCACCGGAACCCGCAGTGGTTCCGGAGTCCGGCATGCGGCCCCTTCGTAAGAAGGGCAAGACCGTGACACCGGCGGCCTCTGTCCAACTGGAGGCGCCGGACAACTTGTTGGAGCGCTCAATGGCGCTTCCATCGAGGAAGAACACCGCACTGTCATGAGTGCGGTGATTCAGAAGGTTCAGCTCGCCAAGAGCGGGCTGACTGAAGCCTGTAGCAGCCTTCTAACAGGCTTTGAGGTAAGAAATTTTAAAATATGTAATGTAATACCGCATAGACAGTAGCCCCTGATGCTCGGTTCGGTATTCGGAAAGAAAAGCTAGACTGAGGATCTAAAAAGATATACGCAGGAGTTCTAAAAATTATGTCAATATGGGATGGCAGGCTGCGCTACTGACCTCTGCCGCACTGACTGCGGAGGTCAATGCTTTGAAGCAGGACCTCGAGCGGTCCGAGAATGATCTCGGCCTTGCCAAGAGGCAGCTCGAGGACAAACAAGGTGAGTCGCACCGTATTAAATTTGTACCTTACAGAAAAGGATTTTGGTTGCAAGAGAATTAACAAGGATAACGTGGGCACTGCAGGGGCCACGAACGAGGTGGCGACCCTGAAGGAGGCCGTGTCTGCGGCCGAGCGTAATGCGGCTGCGGAACAAGCGGAGCGAGAGAAGCAGGAAGCGCGGGTGGCGGAGGTGCAGCAAGAGCTCCAGGCTCTCATGAAAAAGCATGAGAGTTTGGAGCGTGACTTGAAGACTCGAGAGTCCGAGCTTGCCTCGGCTCTTGAGAGTGCCAAAGCCGCTAAGGCCGAGGCCCATAAGGCCCTCCAGGAGATTGAGGCGGTGATGAAAATAGCGGCGGGTAAGGCATTTTTCATGCAAAGCAAGCATGTTAAAGTGAATTACCTGTTACTTACCCGAATTCGGAGCTCTCCAGGAGCGTTTGCAGATCTTCCTCGCAGCGTATCCGATGCTGCCGCATTCTACCGGGCTGAGGAGGGGAGCTCAACGGAGAAGGTCTTCTGGTCTCAGTATGCTGAGGCCGGACATCCGGTGCCTCTTAGCGACCAGCTGAAGCAGCTGGTCGAGCTCCACAAGGTAGCCGAGCAGGCCATGAAGGGCCTCATAGTCCGGCTGTGGCCTGAAGAGGCCATGCCTGGGAGCTATTTCGGCCTGGTGCGGCGGCTGGTGGATGCGTGTCCCTGGGTGGAAGTCATCAAGCGCTCCGCCTGCATTGAAGGTGCCCGTCGAGCCCTTGCCCGTGCAAAAGTGCACTGGGGCAGGCTGGATGCTAAGAAGCTTCTGACGGACGCGCCGCCGGCTGGCAAGGAGTATCGCACGCCCGAAATGTATTATAAGAGTGTCCTGAAGGGTGCCCACAAGATTGCGGATGAGTGCTCCAAAGATGTAATATTTGATTAGACTCGCAATGTGTTATCCTGTGCGCTCAAAAATTTGTTCATATGCGCTAAGCAACGCTTATTGATTTAAAATATTACCTTCTATGCAGCCGGTTATCAAATCTGAGAGATGGCAAGTCGTCGGCTTCAGCCCCCATGCCACGAGTGCTGGGGTGTTCGGGATAAACTTGAGCGCTCTTGTTCCCATTTTTGGGTCCATCTAGGGAGGCGCTCAACACGATGAACAAGGCAACCGGACTTATAGTGCTTAAACACTCTCACTTCGCCATAGAATTCTATAATTTTAAATTTCGGCGAAGCCCCTAATATTCGGAAGAACGAGTTCGGGGCGCTATCCACGCCTAGGCCGGACAAAGCCGGTTCCTCGCTCTAAGCGGCATAAGTCTTTAGGGACTCGAAAAGACCTCTCGAACAGTGACCAACTCTCGCCTTATCATGACGGTCAGTTTTAGCTCTCTCCACTGAGGCACTCGCCCAGCTCAACCGGGGCGCAATCGCAGTGGTTCTCCCAGTGCTACCTTAGCCGATAAAACGGAACGTAAGGTGCCAAAACATGGGAGCCGGGCAAACCCAACTATTGACCCAAGACATGATTCGGAGCCGATGCATATAATGCTATAAGTTCGGGGTGCCGCACTTGGGAAAGTGTTCGGACTTATCACACCATAATGCGGGGAACTTAAGCCCCTGATGTATTCGGCCGTACCAAACTATACGGATGCAGGATGTCATAAATGAACATATATATATATATATATAAAGAAAGAAATGCGGCTATAAGCAAGAAGCGATGCATTGTTTATTCAGAAATTCTGCCATGAATGCAGAGCGATACAAATAGTGCGGTAAGCAAGGGATTGGACTATTTAAACATGTCCCCCTCCAGGGGTAGGCTGCGGAATGGTGTATTAAACAGATTTAATGCTCGTAATGGAGACCACCTTAGTGTTCGTCGTAGCCTTTCTCCTTCCCTGGCTGTTGCATCATGAGTTCGGCAGGTCTACTGCCGGACAAGGCCTCTTGTGAACGGAGTCCTGTGGATAAGAAAAAATAAAAAAAAAGGAAAAGAAAAAGAGCGACACACTTGGGAGCCCCTGGTGTGGTTGAGCCGCACTCTGGGCCTGTCGTGGTCGTGCCCCTCCCCCTATGCCCATGGTATCTCCAGAGCGTAATGATGTATGCGAAGGGCTAGTCTTGCAATCATGCAGGGGCTGGGGTTGGGGCCGCATTGCTACGCGTGCTCGGAACGTGCCAGGTGATCTTGATGTATGTTACTCCGGGCGCGTTTGGCCATGTCCGGTCGTTTAACGGCCGGACTCGAAAATTGCCTTAAGAGGCTGCTCTGTACTTCTGCCGCGAGAGCCGCTGTGTGTTCCTCCGTTCGGAGGGAGCGTTCAGTGTTTCCGTTGACCGTGATGACTCCACGAGGGCCTGGCATCTTGAGCTTAAGGTATGCATAATGCGGCACCGCATTGAACTTTGCAAACACGGTTCGTCCGAGCAGAGCGTGATAGCCACTACGGAACGGGACTATGTTGAAGATTAACTCCTCGCTTCAGAAGTTATCCGGGGATCCGAAGACCACTTCCAGTGTGACTGAGCCTGTACAATTGGCCTCTACACCTGGTATGACGCCTTTAAAGGTCGTCTTTGTAGGTTTAATCCTTGAGGGGTCTATGCCCATCTTGCGCACTGTATCCTGATAAAGCAGGTTCAGGCTGCTGCCGCCGTCCATCAGGACTCTTGTGAGGTGAAATCCATCGACGATTGGGTCTAGAACCAATGCGGCGAACCCGCCATGGCGGATACTGGTGGGGTGGTCCCTTCGATCGAAAGTGATCGGGCAAGAGGACCATGGGTTGAACTTCGGGGCGACTGGCTCCATCGCATATACGTCCCTAAGTGCACGCTTCCGCTCCCTCTTGGGTATGTGGGTTGCGTATATCATGTTTACAGCCCGCACTTGTGGGGGGAAACCCTTCTGTCCTCTGCTGTTCGGCGACCGGGTCTCCTCCTCGTCATCGCTATGCAGCCCCTTGTCATTGTTTTCGGCAATTAACTTGCCTGCCTGCTTGAATACCCAACAATCCCTGTTGGTGTGATTAGCTGGCTTTTCGGGGGTGCCATGTATCTGGCAAGAGCGGTCGAGTATTCGGTCCAAATTGGACGGACCCGGAGTAGTTCTTTTAAATGGCTTTTTCCGCTGACCGGGTTTAGAGCCTCTGAATCCGGCGTTGACTGCCGTATCCTCAGTGTTATCACCGTTAACGCGGCGTTTGTTTTTGTTGCGACGCGACCTGCCATTGCGGTCCTTGTTGTCCGGATTGCCAGAATTTTTGCTGAGGTTGTTACTGCGGGCTAGCCAGCTGTCCTCCCCCACACAGAAGCGGGTCATGAGTGATGTGAGGGCTGCCATGGATTTCGGCTTTTCCTGTCCTAGGTGCCGGGCCAGCCACACGTCGCGGATGTTATGTTTGAAGGCTGCGAGGGCCTCTGCATCTGGACAGTCGACGATTTGATTTTTCTTTGTTAAGAACCGTGTCCAGAACTGTCCGGCCGATTCGTCTGGCTACTGAATTATGTGGCTTAGGTCATCAGCGTCTGGTGGTCGCACATATGTGCCCTGGAAGTTGTCGAGAAATGCGGCTTCCAGGTCCTCCCAACACCCAATTGACTCTGCTGGCAAGCTGTTAAGCCAATGCCGAGCTGGTCCTTTAAGCTTGAGTGGGAGATACTTGATGGCGTGGAGATCGTCACCGCGGGCCATATGGATATGGAGGAGATAATCTTCGATCCAAACCGCGGGGTTTGTTGTGCCATCGTATGATTCAATGCTCACGGGTTTAAACCCTTCAGGGATTTGATGATCCATTACTTCATCTATGAAGCATAGTGGGTGTGCGGCGCCTCTATACTGGGCAATATCACGACGTAGCTCAAGAGAGCTTTGTCTACTGTGTTCGGCCCGACCGAAGTTGCTGTATCCGGCGCGACGGTAGTCGTCGCGGATCATGGGGCACCCACGTGATCCGTAGATAGATCTTGATTGTTTTGCCTTGTCCTCCAATATATCTCGCAAGTCCGGCGCATTCCCCCGTGGCTTCGCGCTTTTCGAGCGGTGCCGGGGTACTGTTCTGGCGGGGGGCCTAGATGCCTCTCTGTCGCGGCCACGAGGTGGTCGGTCTGCCGTATTGTGCGCTGGTGATGAAGGTTTATATGCCTCCTCCTCTAATCTGGGGAGCAACTTGCATTTTGGGTAGCTTTTGGAGGGGCATTTGAGTTCATGCTCTTCGGCCATGAGGACCTCGGTCCATCTGTCGGCCAGCAGGTCTTGATCAGCTCGAAGCTGTTGCTGCTTTTTCTTTAGGCTGTTTGCCATGGCCATTATCCTGCGTTTAAAACTCTCTTGTTCGACGGGATCCTCGGGCACAACGAATTCGTCGTCGTTGAGGCTTGTCTCGTCTCCGGAGGGAGGCATGTTATAATCATCCTCTACCTCCTCGTCTGCCGCTCTCTCTTGAGGGCTGGCTACTCCGTCCTCCTATGCTGAATCTTGCTGGAGGGGGTTGTCTTCGGCACTCTCTGGGGTGTTATTATCTCCAGTGCCGGAATGTCCATTCTCGCTGTGGCGGGATTTAGAGCGGCGCCGCTGACGTCGGCGCTTGGGCTGTTTCTTAGAGGAATCTGCCTCCGCTGCTTCCTCGCCGTTCCCATCCTTTGGGAGGTCCACCATGTATATGTCGTATGACGAGGTGGTCTTCTAGTGCCCCCGTAGGCGCTGGTTCTTGGTCGTCTTCGGCATCGTCGTCCATACCGTCAATGTCTTCGGAGTCGTAGTCTAGCATGTCGGTTAGATCGTCGACAGTGGCTACAAAGTGGGTGGTGGGTGGGCTTTGAATTTCTTCGTCGTCCGCATCCCAACCATCCTGACCGCAGTCCGGCCAGGGCTCTCTTGATAACGAGAGATAGTTTAGTGAATTCAGGATGTCGCCAAAGGGTGAGTGCTGAAAGATGTCCATAGCGGTGAACTCCATGATCGGCGCCCAATCGGATTCGATTGGCAGGGGCGCAGGAGGTTCGGAGTCCGGCAAGGAGTCTGGCACCTCGGAGTCATGAGCTTTGCAAGGGACAAGGTCAGTATTCGGCTCCATCACCGTAGAAGTTGCAGCCCCCGAGGCGGTGTCCAGCCACCTGTCCTCGATCTGCGCGGTCGGCTCCGAACTATGGGTCAGAGCGGACTCATGTGCGGCCTCCAGGGTACTGTCCGGTGGCAGAGCTAAATCATGCCCATCGTGACAGCGCGGCGCGCTCGGCTGTGGCTCGAATCCATCGAAGATCAAGTCTCCGCAGATGTCAGCCGTGAAGTTTAGGCTTCCAAACCTGACCTGATGGCCAGGGGCGTAGCTTTCGATCTGCTCCAGATGGCCAAGCGAATTGGCCTGCAGTGCAAAGCCGCCGAACACGAAGATCTGTCCGGGGAGAAAAGTCTCACCCTGGACTGCGTTGTTGATTGAAGAAGCCATCAGGCCTATCTGTGACGACACAGAGGAACTCTCAATGAAAGCACCAATGTCGGTGTCAAAACCGGCGGATCTCGGGTAGGGGGTCCCGAACTGTGCGTCTAGGCGGATGGTAACAGGAGACAAGGGACACGATGCTTTTACCCAGGTTCGGGCCCTCTCAATGGAGGTAAAACCCTACTCCTGATTGATTGATATTGATGATATGGGTAGTACAAGAGTGGATCTACCACGAGATCAAGGAGGCTAAACCCTAGAAGCTAGCCTATGGTATGATTGTTGTAATGGTTGTTCGTCCTACGGACTAAAACCCTCCAGTTTATATAGACACCAGAGAGGGCTAGGGTTACACATAGTCGGTTACAATGGTAGGAGATCTACATATCCGTATCGCCAAGCTTGCCTTCCACGCCAAGGAAAGTCCCATCCGGACACGGGACGAAGTCTTCAATCTTGTATCTTCATAGTCTTGGAGTCCGGCCGATGATGATAGTCCGGCTATCCGGACACCCCCTAGTCCAGGACTCCCTCACTAGCCCTCTCCGGTGTCAATATAAACCGGAGGGTTTTAGTCCTTAGGACGAACAACAATCATACAATAGGCTAGCTTCTAGGGTTTAGCCTCTTTGATCTCGTGGTAGATCTACTCTTGTACTACCCATATCATCAATATTAATCAAGCATGAGTAGGGTTTTACCTCCATCGAGAGGGCCCGAACCTGGGTAAAAACATCGTGTCCCTTGTCTCCTGTTACGATCCGCCTAGACGCACAGTTCGGGACCCCCTACCCGAGATCCGCCGGTTTTGACACCGACACCCCCGAACCAGGCTTCAATGGCGATGAGTCCGGCGCGTAGATCGTCTTCGGCATTGCAAGGCGGGTTCTTCTCCAAATCCTGTGCACCTGTTGAATAGCGTCCGGCTTCTCGTAAATATTGCGCTCCTTGGCTTCCACGCCCAATAATGGCCATCTTACACGTGTCCAACGAATGCGAAAAGCCAAGGTATTTTTACATTTACCCCCTAGCTGTGCAAATGAGCTGCCTATGAAGGAGACGAGGATCTAGATCCGAATCACACCATCCTCCCTTCGCGAGCATTCATCAGAGCACATCTGACAGAAATCCATTCCATCATGGACAGTCGACGCGGCTCCTCCTCTCGCCCTCCCAGCCCTTAGCCTGGAGATTGGGAGAGATGCTCCGTCCCACACAGCGAGCTAGTGGCGCTCCAAACCAAGGGATTTCTTCCCCCAGCCTTCATGGTTCCGTTTTGAGCCGGACTCGCCACCTATAAGGGCGGAAAGCAAGCGGAGAGCATCCCCAGTCCCTCCAAAGGAGAGCGGGTATGCCTTGTCCCTTATTCGATAAGAGGGCTCGGATTTCCAATTCATCCGTTTCTCCGAGGGCTCCTGGAGTTTTACGGCCTCCAGTTGCACAACCTTACGCCTGCCTCCATCTTGCATATTGCGGGCTTCGTGGCCTTTTGCGAGCTGATTTTGGGCATCGAGGCTCATTTTACGTTGTGGAAGAAGCTGTTCTGCCTTGTGCCCCGTTCTCAAGAGGGGTCAATATATCAAGTGGGCGGAGCCGAACTATGGCGCATCGCCGGAACCGGATATCTATCCGGAACCCCAAAGAAGGCGTCCGAAGACTGGCCTTCGGAATGGTTTTATATAGAAGATGTCCCCTGCCGGACCCTGTTCGGATCGGCCTCCCTGAGTTCAATAACGCTCCTTTGAAGAAACGCCTAAGCTGGCGTCCACGGGGCCCTCAGAAGGAAAATGACAGGGACGTCCTTTACCTGATGAGCCGAATTAGGTTGTTAGCTCATTCCGGACTGACCATGATCGGGGTCATGGCCACATGCATTATGCGGAGGGTGCAGCCGCTCCAGTATAGAGGCCACCCCATGTGGAATTTCAATGGGGAGGACGATGCCACCCGCCACGGCCGTAAGGGGCCAGGATCGGTCGCCCATCTGATGAAGATCCTGTCCACATTGTACAAGGGAGAAGAGGAGGAATTTCTCCGTGTCAATCCACAGGACGGATTTTCTATGTACAATCCTCCAAGCTGGGTAAGCGGACATTTATTTTTGCCTATCCGATCCATACTCCCATAGTCAAGTATCTCATTTTGTGATTTCGGCGCAGGAACTGCGCCGGGCCGTTAAGGATATAAACAGCCCGCCTCCACAACCCGAGGATCCGGAACGGTTCCTCGACCCGACCTCCCAAGAGGATCCGGACATATCGGTGGAGCTGATCGATGGGGTATTTCACCAACTGAGCATCGATAATGCATTGGTCGCCATTACGAACGATTACCCCGGAATACTTCCAGCCTCGCAGGTAACTGAGACCGAAGTCCCAATACTTTGAAAATGACCCATCCGTGCTTGTTTTTGATCACCGTATACTAATGGTGTTTCGCAGGGGAAGTCCTTGAGGCGGAAGGCCGAGCCTGCGATGGCTAGTCAACAAGGGACAGCAAGGCCCAACAGGCTGAAAAGAAGTGCAGTCCAGATTGAAACGCTGGTGCAACGGTATGGCGTGTCATCTTACTCCCAGGTTTTATTCCCGGGAGGCATACTAACGCTCATGCTTTTTCAGGAAGAAGAGCGCTCGCCAGACTGTATCCGGAGAGGTTGCCAATCAATCCTCCGCTCGCCAGGCTCCAAAGCCAGGTCCAGAAGAGGAGGCGAACACGAGGCGTGCGTCGGATGCTCCTCCGACAGAGGATGCCGACAGGTTATCTGCCACCAATTCCGAGGTGGATAGTGCCATGAATCACAGGCGTCGCCGTATAGTTCTTCGTGACGCATGTTTCTGCCCAGAGGCATTGGATGCCTTCAATTTGGGAGATGTGCACCTCCGTGTAGCTCAAAATGGTCTAGCCAGAGCCACGGAGCAGTATGTAAAAGACATACGGGTGAGAAAATTTGACAGTTATATATGCCAGTAGCCCCCGAGACTTGAAATAGTTAGAATAACTGATTTAAGGATCATTTATTGTGCAGGATCTTACAGAAAAGAATACCCAACTGTCCCAGAAGCTGGAGGAGTGCAAAGCCCAACTTGAGGCCTCACTAGCCGCAGTGGGGGAAGGCAAATGGACCCTGAGGGAGTCCTCGACTAGGGGGTGTCCGGATAGCCGAACTATCATCATTGGCCGGACTCCAAGACTATGAAGATACAAGATTGAAGACTTCGTCCCGCGTCCGAATGGGACTTTCCTTGGCGTGGAAGGCAAGCTTGGCAATACGGATATGTAGATCTCCTACCATTGTAACCGACTCTGCGTAACCCTAGCCCTCTCCGGCGTCTATATAAACCGGAGGGTTTTAGTCCGTAGGACGAACAACAATCATACCATAGGCTAGCTTCTAGGGTTTAGCCTCCTTGATCTCGTGGTAGATCTACTCTTGTACCACCCATATCATCAATATCAATCAAGCAGGAGTAGGGTTTTACCTCCGTCGAGAGGGCCCGAACCTGGGTAAAAAGATCGTGTCCCTTGTCTCCTGTTACCATCCACCTAGACGCACAGTCCGGGACCCCCTACCCGAGATCCGCCGGTTTTGACACCGACATTGGTGCTTTCATTGAGAGTTCCTCTGTGTTGTCGCTCACAGGCCCAATGGACCCTTCGATCATCAACAACGACGCGGTCCATGGTGAGACTTTTCTCCCCGGACAGATCTTCGTATTCGGCGGCTTCACACTGCGGGCCAATTCGCTTGGCCATCTGGAGCAGATCGAAAGCTACGCCCCTGACCATCAGGTCAGATTTGGAAGTTTGAACTATATGACCGACATCCGCGGAGACTTGATCTTCGACGGATTTTTCGAGCCACAGCCGAGCGCGCCGCACTGTCGCGATGGACATGATTTAGCTCTGCTGCCGGACTGTGCCCTGGAGGCCACACGAGAGTCCGCTCCGACCCTTAACTTGGAGCCGACTGCGCCGATCGAGGATGGGTGGCTAGACACCGCCTCGGGGGCTGCTACCTCTACGGTGATGGAGCCGAATACCGACCCTGTCCCTTCCGAAGCTCGTGACTCCGAGGTGCCGGACTCTTCTCCGGACACCGAACCCTCCGCGCTCCTGCCAATCAAATCTGATTGGGCGCCGATCATGGAGTTCACCGCTGCGGACATCTTTCAGCACTCTCCTTTCGGCGACATCCTAAATTCGCTAAACTGCCTCTCCTTATCAGGAGAGCCTTGGCCGGATTATGGTCAGGACGGTTGGGATACGGACCATGAAGAAATTCAAAGCCCACCCACCACCCACTTCGTAGCCACTATCGATGACTTAACCAACACGCTAGACTTCGAATCCGAAGACATTGACGATATGGACGACGATGCTGGAGACAACCAAGAACCAGTGCCTACGGGGCACTAGAAAGCCACCTCAGCCTACGATGTATATATGGTGGATACACCTAAAGGAAGCGATAACGAGGAACAATAGGACGCTGCGAAGGATAATTCCCTCGAAAAACTGCCGAAACGGCGCCGCAAGCGCCGCCCAAACTCCCGCCTCGACAACGACAACACCCATACAGACCCAGCCACAGAGCAGGGCGAACCAGTGGATGACGAACATGCCAAAAGCAACCATCCGAACAGGACGAATTGGATAAACAACCCATCCCCGGCGAAAACAACAGTCCGGATGATCTCACGCCGGACACATCATTGGAGCAGAAGAACCTTCACAAAAGGCTCGTCACCACTGCACGAAGTCTGAAGAAGCAGAAGCGGAAGCTCAAAACAGCGGAGGACGTACTCATAATGAGATGGAGCAAAGTACTCAAGACCGCAGACAAATACGGCGATATCCGCCAAGCAAAGAGCTACCCGAAGCGCAAACTATTGCCCGAATTTGACGAGGAGGCCGTAGAGCCCCCACAATCAAAAAACAAAGAGGCCGCCCGGTCGGATAGACGACCACATGACAAACAAAGAGCGACAAGCGGCGCCGCACACAAGCCGGCACGTGATCCACATAAGGATCCTCGCAAAAAGGATGGCCCGGTCAGGTCCATCTATGGGCCAAGAAAGAAAGCTCCAGAAAGCAACACAACACGTCGAGTATCCGAAAATCATGGTACACCCAAATACAGGGGCGCCGCACACCCCCTATGTTTCACCGATGAGGTACTGGATCATGAATTTCCAGCGGATTTCAAGCCCGTAAACATAGAGGCATACGACGGAACAACAAACCCCGGAGTCTGGATTGAGGATTACATCCTACACATACATATGGCTAGAGGAGATGACCTCCATGCCATAAAATACTTACCCCTCAAGCTCAAAGGGCCAACCCGGCATTGGCTCAAAAGCCTCCTAGAAAATACCATTGGAAGTTGGGAAGAGCTCGAGGATGCGTTTCGGGCAAATTTTCAGGGGACTTATGTCCGCCCTCCGGATGCAGACGATTTAAGTCACATAACTCAACAGCCCGGAGAGTCAGCCCACAAATTCTGGAATAGGTTCCTCACCAAAAAGAACCAAATAGTCGACTGTCCGGATGCCGAAGCCTTAGCAGCCTTCAAACATAATGTCCGAGACGAATGGATCGCCAGACACCTCGGCCAGGAAAAGCCAAGGACAATGGCCGCACTAACAAGCCTCATGACCCGCTTTTGCGCGGGAGAAGATAGCTGGCTGGCAAGATGCAGCACCAGCGACCCGAGTACATCCGAGGTCAGGGATGGAAATGGGAAACCACGACGCAGAAAAGACCAGCGCCGGACTAAGGAAAATGGCCCAAAGAGCACGGCAGTTAACGCCGGGTTCAAAAGCTCTAGGCAGAACAACAAAACACTGCCTCTCAAGGACAACAGCGACGAGCTATCCAACCTAAACAAAATCTTGGACAGGATATGTCAAATCCATAGTACCCCCGGGAAGCCTGCAAACCATACCCACAGAGATTGTTGGGTCTTCAAGCAGTCCGGCCGACTTAACGCTGAACACAGGGGGCTCGACACACCATGTGAGGACGATGATGAACCCCACAAGCAAAGCACCGGAAAACAAAAGAATTTCCCACAAGAGGTCAAAACAGTAAATTCACTTCAAGTGATAACAAGGAAAAATAGAGCGGCGCCACTAAAGTACGCGCCGCACGGTCCACCCCAGCGGAGTCCCGAAACTGGATGACAAAACCAATAACTTTCGACCATCAGGATTACTCCGGAAGTATCCGAAACACAGGATGGACTGCTTTGATATTGGATCATATAATCGACGGACTACAATTTACACAAGTCCTAATGGACAGCGGCAGTGATCTAAACCTGCTATACCAGGACACAATCCGCAGAATGGGGATAGACCCAACCAAAATAAGCCATAGCAACACTTCCTTTAAAGGAGTGACGCCAGGCCCATATGCCAATTGCACGAGCTCCCTACTACTAGAAGTTGTGTTCGGTTCACCCGACAACTTCCGTCGCGAAAAGCTAATCTTCCATATCGCCCCATTTAAAAGTAGCCATCAAGCACTATTGGTACGCGAAGCTTTCGCCCGCTTTAATGCAATACCGCATTATGCGTCTCTTACACTTAAAATGCCCGGACCACGCGGCATCATCTCATTAAAGGGTAACTTCGAGTGTTCCTCGACCGCAGAAGAACGTGAGACTGCCTTGACAGCCACACACTAATTCGGCTTTGCTGATGAAAGCCCCTAAAGCCGGTCATTCAGACCCCGGACACGGTTAGGCGAGTCCGGTATAAATAAACAAGGGGCTTACTAGTCATGTACCCCTTTACAAGGGGCTCCACGCATGAACAATGAGAGCCAATAAAGCTCAATTTTATTCATTTTTTGAATCATACTCTGTTTTAAATACATTTTTCACACGATCCTTTTTTTTCAAACTAAGTTCTTCTCTTTTACAGATGAACAACGTGCTACACCCATCCAGGATACGGCACAACGGAGACACAGGCGCAGACGTGCAGTAGGGACCCGTTGCAAGGATTCTTTTCAGATTAAGACCCTGTGTAAACCTTTCTTACTGTCTCTTGTTGATACACATCCCCCGGTTTCTTACCATAACCGAGGAGGAGGCTGTCATTTTGGCATCGGCCGCGTCAGAAGTTCTCGCGCGTACCCGGACACTAGGGGCTTAGGGCATCGTTCTGCCCGTTTTCATAAAGACCGAATACCTCAGGGAGTGTTCGGCGTCTCGAGTTAGGCCTTATATGCATCAGCTCCAAATCATGTCTTTGGTCAAATGTTGGGTTTGCCCGGCTCCTGTGTTTTGCTGCCTTACGTTCCGTTCTATCGGCTAACGTGGCACCAGGAGAACTACTGCGATTGTGCCCCGGTTCGGCCTGGTGAGCACCTCAGTAGAGAAAGCCAAAAACTGACTGTCATGATATAGCGAGAGACTGGTCAACCACTCGATTGACCAGTGGAATGTTTAGAATTCCTCCGCTTTGACGAAGGACCGCTTCCCGGTCAGGCACGCACGCGCACCGAATTCAGAGAGCGCGGTGCCCCTAGGGGCTATATAGTAGCCCCACCATCGAACTCCTATGGCTAAGTGAAAGTGATAAAGCATTATAGTCCGGTTGCCTAGTTTGCTACGCTATCACCTCCTTCACAGGACCAAGACGTTGGATTAAGTGTGAAAATGTGCTTTTTTGCAAACACCCCCGCACTACGTGCGTGGGGGCTGAAGCCGAAGACTGCCATCTTTCAGGTTATATACATGCATATACATTAACGGCTGCACAGGAGGTATTTCAATACTTGAACGCACAAGTATAAAAAGCCCTCATATTATATATTTAAAACATGGTTTCACAAATCATACATGTCATTTGAACATAACGTTTTTCGAGCACCGCGACTCTATTAAACGAGCGCCCTGCAGGACTTCCTCAAAGTAGTGCTCGGCGGGTAATCGGCTTCTGTCCGAATCCCGGGATGCAACGTCGGCGGCCTCCATCTCTGCCCAATATGTTTTGACACGGGCGAGGGCCATCCGTGCACCCTCTATGCATGCCGACCGCTTCATCGCCTTGATATGCGGCACCGCATGAAGGAACTGCTGCACCAAGCCAAAATAACTCTTTGGCTCGGGCCTTTCCGGCCACAGATGGGCCACGACATCCTTCATGGCAAGTCCAGACAACCTGTTCAGCTCAGCCCACTCAGCCAACCGATCGGTTAACGGAAGTGGACGCTCCAGATTATGGAATTGAGACCAATAAAGCTCTTCCATTCCGCGATCCTTTTGGCCTCGGAAGTGTGCAACTGCATCCGCCGCACTCGCTGCCAAATTCAGATAAGCATCCTCCGCACCCCACAACTGGCCCAAGTGAGCATATTTCGGATCCGTGAACTTCCTACGCAGTAGAAAGGGCTTTCCGGCCGCAATATCCCAGGCTTGACGTAGCTCCTCCTTTATAGCCCTCATCGCTGAGCGGGCATCCTTGGCTTTGGCGGTGGCCTTCTTCAGGTCCTCTTGCTCCGCTCGGCGTTCCCTTTCAAGAAACTCACAACGGTCGGTAGCATCCTTCAGCTTCACGGCCATTTCCTCCCTGCTTCGGCAGTGAGCAGCCTGTTCGGCTTTTAGCTCTTCGGCCACCTTCAAGGCAGCCGCATCACTTTGTGTGGCTTGCTCTTTGACTCGGGCAAGCTCCGCCCGAAGGTCCTCCATAGCAGCGGCACCATCTGCATTAAGCATACATGTTGTAAGGTATGGGCGTCAAAGCTCACTTACAAGGTGTCCGCGGAGAAGCCACATACCTTGTCACTTGTCAAGTCGTTTATTGACCAGCGCGATGTCAGCATCCGCAACGTCAAGTTGCCGCTTCAGTTCGGCAACTCTATCAGTCCGGCTGGCCACCGAACATTCCGCCACCTGATTAGGAAGGGTGACATCTTATAACTGAGATTATGATCCTCGGCATGCTGTTGCTTCTGACAACATGCCGAGTCTCAGGGGCTACTATCTATACAGGGCGCACTCTATGCGCAAAACTATCAAAAGGTATATTATTTTTACGTACCTCAAACCCCGTCAGTAAACTTCTAACGGCCTCATGCAACCCGCTCTCAGCGGATGAAATCCTTTCAATCACCGTACTCATCAACGTACGGTGATCTTCTGAGATAGACGCCCGCCCAAGCAGATCCTTCAGCTCCTCCGGCCGTACACCAGTTGGTGCCGAACTCTCCGGCAACACCGGACTCGGGGAGACCCTCCACGATGACACCTCAGGGTCGTCCGCCCCGCCTAACGGTGCGGCAGATGGAGGCGTTTCGCTCTCCATCATCTCCGGATGAAGATCCCCCGAAGATGAGCTCTGCTGAGAAGGGCTGAGATCCGAACTACAAGGTAAAAACTTCGGTTATCCTCAGAAATAAAAACAGGGATGTCCCTTATTACAAAACTCCCCTTTCTACTTACGGCTCGCTGGAGGGCTGATTCCCTTGGGGAAATAGTACGGCCGGGGCTTCTCCTGGCGCAGGACCCTCCGGTGAAGATTCCTTCCCCCGCTTTGAGGCCTTGGCCTCCGGATCTTCGGAAGTGGTCCTCTTCTCCCTCTGGAGGGGGGGATTCTCGATCCCCCTTTCTTGAGAGCTTCCTTAGCGGAGGCGGTAGTTTTCCTGTTCGCCCCTTTGCCCTCTTCCGAGGGTGCAGCCTCCAGCATCTTGACTAACACGGGATCCGGCGTGGTCTCGGGGAGGGGGGCCGGACACCGTATCAGTTTTGCTTTCGCTATCCACTCCTGTTCAAGGGATAGCTGGTTAAAGGGAAAGCCCATGATAAATGAACGGACGGTATGTCCAGATACAGGACTACTTACTTGAGTATCCGGGCGATTGCAGCTTAGGCCTGCATCCTCGGTCAAATCCGGACACATCTCTTGTGATCCGAAGAACAGTTTATACATCTCCACGGGCGTCGCACCCATGAAGTGTTGAAGAGCTCGCGGCCCCTCCGGATTGAATTCCCACAAGCGGAGGGGGCGACGTTTGCAGGGCAGAAGGCGCCAAATCAGCATGACCTGCGCCACTACAACCAGATTGATCTCCCTCTCTTGGAGGTCTCGGATGCGGCCCTGCAATAATGGCACGTCCTTGGATGGCCCCCAGTCAAGCCCTTTGTTGACCCGTGACGCCAGCCGTTGTGGGGGGCCCGAGCGAAAGGTAGGCGGCACCACCCGGCGAGTGCCCCTGGGAGCGGTGATGTAGAACCACTCCTGTTGCCACAAACCGAGCTCCTTTTGAAAATAGCCCTCGGGCCACGGAGCGTCGGCTCTCTTGCTTATAACTGCCCCTCCACACTCTGCCTGCCGCTCCTCGATCATCTTCGGCTCCATGTTGAAGGTCTTGAGCCACAATCCGAAGTGAGGAGTGGTGTGAAGGAAGGCTTCGCATACAACAATGAATGATGAGATGTGGAGGATGGACTCCGGATCCAAGTCATGGAATTCCAGCCCATAATAAAACATGAGCCCCCTCACGAAGGGGTCCATCGGGAAACCTAAACCCCGACGGAAGTGAGACACGAACACCACGCTCTCGCCAGGCTCGGGAGTGGGAATAACTTGCCCTGGGACGGGCAGCCTATGCGAAATTTCGCCGGTTAGATACCTGGCGTCTCTCAGCTTTAGCACATCTTCTTCCGTGACGGAAGAAGGCATCCACCGGCCCTGAAGGTCGGAGCCGGACATTGTCGAAAGTCCGAAGCGCCTGAATCTGGAGCCTTGGGTGTTGGAACTTAGGGCGAGGGGCGGATTCGATTGAGGATTGAAGAAAAGGAACATGCCTTGGTCTCGTTATAAAGGGGTTGAATACCAAGAGCCATCCCTGTAACCATTTGGGACTCGCCTTCGATGGAGGAGGCGAGCCAACGGGCGTGGTTGGGTTACCCACGACCGTATTGATGAGAATCCCGGAATAAGGGGACACGATCTCTGCTTCGACAAGATGTGCCAAGGAAACCACTTCGCTAAACGCGCTGAGGTGGAATAATAAAAACGATTCGAGTAAAGGCTTGGCAGTGGTGTGACGTCACACCACGAAATACGTCAGCAAATCAAACTTGTGTGTATATTATTCTCTCTATGGTGGTATGTGGAATTTATTTTGCAGAGCTGGACACTGTCCTGGTGTTCACAAATCTTCTATGAATTATTCGGAGGAGGAACCCGCCTTGCAATGCCGAAGACAATATGCACGCTGGACTCGTCGTCATTGAAGCCTGGTTCAGGGGCTACTGAGGGAGTCCTAGACTAGAGGGTGTCCGGATAGCCGAACTATCATCATTGGCCGGACTCCAAGACTATGAAGATACAAGATTGAAGACTTCATCCCGCGTCCGATGGGACTTTCCTTGGCGTGGAAGGCAAGCTTGGCAATACGGATATGTAGATCTTCTACCATTGTAACCGACTCTGTGTAACCCTAGCCCTCTCCGGTGTCTATATAAACTGGAGGGTTTTAGTCCGTAGGACGAACAACAATCATACCATAGGCTAGCTTCTAGGGTTTAGCCTCCTTGATCTCGTGGTAGATCTACTCTTGTACCACCCATATCATCAATATCAATCAAGCATGAGTAGGGTTTTACCTCCGTCGAGAGGGACTGAACCTGGGTAAAAACATCGTGTCCCTTGTCTCCTGTTACCATCCGCCTAGACGCACAGTTCGGGACCCCCTACCCGAGATCCGCCGGTTTTGACACCGACAGACCCCATCTGGTAATATATGCTTCAAAAGGTAAGTAATTTGTCAAGTGCGGCGTGTGTATAAGTCTGACAATAATATTGCAGATGGTGCCGGGATAGATCCGGACAAGCAACAGCTCATGCGCCGGTTAAAGGCCAGCGAGAATGTGCTTACAAGGGTGAGGCAAGAGAAAAATAATCTCCAAGATGCCAACACCCAGCTGGGTGAGGAACTAAAGGATGTTCGTGCCCAACTGTCTGACTCCGTTAAGGAGAATCGGCGGCTTTGACGCGGCATTTTTAGTAAGTGCTTGAACGAACTTTGAAAAAGAGTTCGGCGAGGAAGTCGACTAACAGAGTTATGTCTGTAGGTATGCTCACAGGCCGTCCTGCAGAGGAAATGCCCGGTTCTATGGGTGACCTTCTTCCCGAGCTCTTGCAACTGCACGAACGAGTTCGGCGGGTGATGAAAGGCGTCGCCCAGGCCTTGTGGCCATCTGTCTCCCTGCCCAAAGGCCTTGGAGAGCTTGCAGAGGGGCTTCAGGGAGCGCGGCGGCGCTTCCGCTTATGGAAGATATTGGCCTGCCGTCAAGGCGCCAGGGAGGCCTGGGCCATGGTGAAGACGCGGTACACGAAGGCTGACCCAAACCACATGGTCTAGGTCGGACCTGTGGGGCCCGATGGGAAGGAGATCCCTGTGAGATTAGTGTATTACCAAGTAGAATTGGCCGCAAAGTATTCCCAACAGGACTGTAAACTAGACAACCTGTTGGATGGCATTGAAGAGGAATATGCCCAGTCAAGTTGACTATGGAATTTAAGATGACATGTAAAATGCCTTCTAGACGGATTGTAGATTGTTTGTCATGGCGAACCTTTCTGCTTCAACCTCGGGACCCGATAGTCTGGAGTGTGTCCGAATAGCCTCACGGTTATGGAAGAACCGGGGCATGCGTGGAGACCAGGCGTAGGGGTCATTAGTGCTTTATCAGACAAGTGCCCAACTAGTTATGTTATATTACATGGTTAGTAAGAAACATCTTCCAGGGAGAATAGTTCCGTTAGGGGTTCCTTTCCCTGGGAGGCATGCCCTAAAGTGCATGTCCGGACTGCAAAAAATGCAGAAAAACATCTGGGGGCAGATAAATAAATAAATGAGAAATCATCTTTTAGTTCACCGACCGAATATTCCCTTAAGAACGCTAGCTTTCGGCTTCACCCAGTCTGAGGTACACATCCGGCTGACCCGGCAGTAACAATCGCAGAGGTGCTCCCTTTACCACCTAGCCAAACAATCGGGAACGTAGGGGTAAGCACAGGAGCCAGGCAACCCAGCTTCGCCAAAACTTAAGTCATATCGATGCATATAATGGTGAATAAAAGGTACATGCGGAAGTGTGACACATGTGTTGGGCGTGAAGCCCGTATAAATAAGCTTCTGTTAAAGAAGCCCACAGGTATAATGAGGTCGGATAGCATGTCAAGTGTGTGCGAACAACGTGAAAATGAGTCTTCAAAGGCTGTAAGAGAAAATGAGGGAGAAGGAGAGAAACATAAGACAGCTAATGTGTAAAATATAGACAGAGGAAGGAGACGAACTCAGAATCCGACGCTAGGCGTAGAATCTTCGGAGACGGGCTGCGTTCCATGGGTTCGGCTCGAGTCGGTTATCCGATGCATTTCGCAGACGGTATGCTCCGCCGGTCAGGACTTGGTCGATGATGAAGGGACCTTCCCATTTGGTCTTGAGTTTGTCCTTTTTCTTGTCCGGCAGGCGTAGGACTAATTCGCCAACATTGTAAGTTTTGGCCCATACTTCTCTGCTTTGATATCTTCGAGCCTGCTATTGATAGAATGTGGAACGGGCTTTTGCCACGTCACGCTCCTCCTCCAAGGCGTCCAAACTTTCCTGCCGATCGAGCTCGGCTTCTCTTTCTTCGTACATGCGCACACGAGGTGAGTCATGAATTATGTCGTAGGTCAGAACTGCCTCTGCGCCTTATACCATAAAAGATGGTGTGAATCTGGTAGTGCGATTCGGCGTGGTCCGCAGCCCCCAGAGTACGGAGTCAAGCTCCTCTACCCAGTGTGTGTTAGATTCCTTGAGGGATCGCACTAATCTGGGTTTGATGCCGCTCATGATTAGACCATTTGCTCGCTCGACTTGACCGTTAGTTTGAGGGTAATAGATTGAAGCATAGTCGAGCTTAATGCCCATGTTTTTGCACCAGAGTTTGACCTCGTCGGCCGTAAAGTTCGTGCCGTTATCAGTGATGATGTTGTGGGGGACGCCATAACGGTGTACGACCCCTGATATGAAGTCTATCACCGGTCCGGATTCAGCCGTCTTAACAGGTTTGGCCTCTATCCATTTGGTGAATTTATCCACCATGACCAGTAGGTATTTTTGCTTGTGGGTTCCTCCTTTAAGAGGTACAACCATGTCCAGCCCCCAGACCGCGAAGGGCCAGGTGATGGGTATAGTTTTGAGGGCGGTGGGTGGCATGTGGCTTTGATTAGCAAAGAGCTGGCAACCGACGCATCGTTGGACTAAGTCCTGAGCATCTGCCCGGGCCGTCGGCCAATAAAATCCTGTACGGAAGGCCTAGCCTACAAGTGCCCGGGCTGCAGCGTGGTGCCCGCCGAGTCCGGCGTGAATTTCAGCCAGAAGATTCCGTCCTTCCTCTTCGGAGATACACCTTTGAAGGACTCCGGTTGTGCTTTTCTTATAAAGCTCTCCATCATGGACCTTATAGGATTTAGATCGCTGCACTATGCAGCGGGCCTCGTTTTGGTCCTCGGGAAGTTCCTGCCTGGTTAGGTAGGCTAGGAATGGTTCCGTCCACCAGGCGATGACTGCCATTATTACGTGGGCTGAGGATGTTACTTCGTTGCCAGAACCACCAATTGTGTCAGAATGTTCAGTGTCGGGCAGTGCGGTTGGGTCCGGGTTGTTATTTCCGGACTCCCCCTCCCATAGTACGGATGGCTTGAACAGCCTCTCTAGGAAGATGTTGGGAGGGACGGCATCACGCTTTGCACCAATGCATGCCAATACGTGTGCTGCCTGGTTGTTATGCCGGGCTATATGGTGAAATTTGATCCCCTCAAACCGAGCTGACATCTTTAGAACAGCATTGCGATAAGCTGCCATTTTTGGATCCTTTGCATCGAAGTCTCCATTTATTTGGGATATCGCGAGGTTCGAGTCCCCGCGCACCTCTAGGCGTTGAATGCCCATGGAGACTGCCATCCGTAGACCATGTAGAAGGGCCTCATATTCGGCTGAGTTGTTGGAGTCCGTATACATTATCTGGAGTACGTATTGAACTATATCTCCGGTTGGGGACGTCAGAACGACGCCAGCCCCCAGACCAGCCAACATTTTGGAGCCTTCGAAGTGCATGATCCAGTTGGAATATGTGCCGTACTCTTTAGGGAGTTCGGCTTCTGTCCATTCGGCGACGAAGTCGGCCAAAACTTGCAACTTAATAGCTCGTCGTGGCTTATAGGTTATGTCGAACGGGAGGAGCTCAATGGCCCATTTGGCAATCCGTCCCGTCACGTCACAGTTGTTTATAATGTCGTTGAGGGGTACTTCGAAGGCTACTATTATCGAACACTCTTGAAAGTAGTGTCGCAGCTTCCGGGATGCCATAAACACCGCATATGCTATCTTTTGATAATGCGGGTGCCGTGACTTGCATGGAGTTAGGACAGTGGACACGTGGTAAACTGGTTTTTGAAGGGGGAACTTGTGTCCGTCCGTTTCTCGTTCGACAATGAGCACCGCGCTTACAACTTGATGAGTTGCCGAGATATATAATAGCATTGGTTCACCCATGTTGGGCGCGGCCAGGACCGGGTTTGTTGCCAATATGGCTTTTATTTCTTCGAGTCCGGCCGTGGCGGCATCCGTCCACTCGAAGTGTTCGGTGCGTCGGAGGAGGCGATAAAGGGGTAATGCCTTTTCTCCCAAACAAGAGATAAAGCGGCTTAGAGCCGCCACGCACCCTGTCAATTTTTGTATTTGTTTGAGGTCCTTTGGGATATCCAATTGTGACAACGCTCGGATCTTGGCTGGGTTTGCTTCAATTCCTCTACCGGATACAATGAAGCCCAAGAGCTTTCCGGCTGGTACGCCGAAAACGCATTTTTCTGGGTTGAGCTTGATGTCATATTTTCGGAGATTATCGAATGTGAGCCTCAAGTCGTCTACTAGACTTTCGACGTGCTTGGTTTTGACGACCACATCGTCTACGTATGCCTCCACTATTTTGCCGATCTGGTTTGCCAGACATGTCTGGATCATGCGCTGATATGTTGCGTCGGCATTTTTGAACCCTAAGGGCATTGTGTTGAAGCAGAATGGGCCGTATGGGGTGATGAATGCCGTTGCGGCTTGGTCAGGCTCTGCCATCTTAATTTGGTGGTAGCCGGAGTATGCGTCGAGGAAGTACAATGAATCATGTCCTGCGGTAGCGTCGATAATTTGATTGATGTGGGGGAGGGGGAAGGGATCCTTTGGGCAAGCCTTGTTGAGGTCCTTGAAATCGACGCATAGGCGCCAGGATTTGTCCTTCTTTGGTACCATCACCAGGTTTGCTAGCCAGTCCGGATGTTTTATATCTCTGATGAATCCGGCCTCTAATAGTTTGGCTAGTTCCTCTCCCATGGCCTATCTCTTGGGTTCGGAGAAACGCCGAAGAGCCTGTTTGACTGGCTTGAATCCTTTTAGGATGTTTAGGCTGTGCTCGGCCAACCGGCGTGGGATTCCTGGCATGTCTGAAGGGTGCCAGGAAAAAATGTCCCAATTTTCGCGTAGGAATTCTCGTAGAGCGGTGTCTACATCAGGGTTTAATTGTGCCCCGATGGAGGCCGTTTTTGTAGGGTCCGTTGGATGGACTTGGAATTTGACTATTTTTTCCGCCGGTTTAAAGGAGGTGGACTTGGATCTCTTATCGAGTATCACATCGTCCCTGTTCACCGTGGAGCGCAGCGCAGTGAGTTCCTCGGCCGCTAGGGCTTCAGATAGTGCCTTAAGGGCCAGTGCGGCTGACTTATTTTTGGCGCGGAGTGCTATGTCCGGGTCACTAGCAAGAGTGATGATTCCGTTGGGCCCGGGCATTTTGAGCTTCATGTACCCATAATGGGGTATAGCTTGAAAAATTGTGAATGCCTCTCGCCTTAATAGAGCGTGATATCCGCTGCTGAATGGGGCCACTTGGAACGTGACTTCCTCGGACCTATAATTATCCGGTGTGCCGAACACCACATCCAGTGTGATTTTTCCTGTACAGCATGCTTCCCGACTGGGGATTATTCCTCTAAAGGTTGTGCTGCTTTGCTCAATGCGGCTCTAGTCTATTTCCATTTTTTGGAGGGTTTCCTCGTAAATGAGGTTCAATCCGCTGCCACCGTCCATGAGTACCTTGGTAAGGCAAAAGTCGTCCACTATTGGACTGAGGACCAATGCGGCTGGTGCTCGGGCTGTTCGGAATTTAGGTTCGTCACTGGCATTAAAGGTAATAGCCGTGTCACTCCATGGGTTTATTGTTGCTACTTGGTAGACTTCGGCGAGGCTGTGGAGTGTTCGTTTCCGCATATTATTTGATGCGAAAGTCTTGAAGACTGTTAATACCGTATTGGATCCCTGGGCTGGTGCTCTGGAGTTAGAAGCTCTTCGCCACTTTTGGCCACTTGCCGTAGTATCCAACATGCTCTAAGGCTATGAGTTGGAGTGGCGCCCTCTGTACTATGAATTTTGCAGGGTCCATTGAGACATCCCTCCAGTACGGTTCCATGCCCTATAGAGGGTTTTTGCTTTTTGGTATTTAACCCAGGTGCCTGGCGATGATGCACCCTTTTATTTCGGACTGGGGTTCTATTCAGGGCCGGATTGTCCCAAAAATTGATTTCGGTTTTCCAGGCGCTTTCCATCGCACAGTACTTTCGTATTATGGACGCCAAGTCAGCGAAGCGTGTAATTTCACGACGACTTATGGCATTGAGGATTCCCTTGTCTGTGCAATTATTGCAGAAGTATGAAATTGCGTCCTCCTCCCGGCAATCCTTTATCCTGTTCATGACCAGGAGGAATCTGGCCCAGTAATGATGTAGTGTTTCTGCGGGCTCTTGCTAGATTTGGGATAGATCGCTTATGTTTGGGTGGGCGGGTGGAATTAAATTCGGAGCACCGTCCAGTTTAAGACTCAGAGGCCAAGAAGTTTCCGAAATTGGAAGCTTGCGTCCTTGGATGTTGTCCAATGAATCTAGCCCGCTGCCTGACTTTAGGTTCAGGGCTTGAGTGACGTCCTCCCCTCCGCGGGAATCCAGCATGGAGGGATCAGGAATCCGGACATAGCTAGTCCTTAAGATAGAAGAAGGGTCGCCGTATTGTTCCTCTACCACAGCAACATGGTGGGTAACCTGGGGAGAGTTAATCTCTCTCAGATTGGGTTTAGGCCCAATCTGATCGTAGTCTGTAGCGACTCCCAGGGCGGCGATGCGATCCAAGAGCTTGTTTAAGGAAGAGAGCTCCATCGGATCTAACTGCTCGGGGAGTTCCGAGTTAACGTGAAGATTGCTTTCGATGACCCGAGAAGTCATCGTCGGAGCGGCGGCCGAATAGGCGGTCATAAGAAAACCGCCTAGCCGGAGAGTTTGGCCAATGGCCAAAGCTCCTTTAGCGACTGAGAGAGTCCTGGACTAGGGGGTGTCCGGACAGCCGGACTATCATTATCCGCCGGACTCCACGACTACGAAGATAGAAGATTGAAGACTCCGGCTCGTGTCCGGAAGGTACTTTCCTTGGCGTGGAAGGCAAGCTTGGCAATACGGATATGTGGATCTCCTACCATTGTAACCGACTCTGTGTAACCCTAGCCTCTCCGGTGTCTATATAAACCGGAGGGCTTTAGTCCGTAGGACGAACATTACATCATAACAATCATACCATAGGCTAGCTTCTAGGGTTTAGCCTCCTTGATCTCGTGGTAGATCTACTCTTGTACTACCTACATCATCAATATTAATCAAGCAGGACGTAGGGTTTTACCTCCATCGAGAGGGCCCGAACCTGGGTAAAAACACTGTGTCCCTTGCCTCCTGTTACCATCCGCCTAGACGCACAGTTCGGGACCCCCTACCCGAGATCCGCCGGCTTTGACACCGACATTGGTGCTTTCATTGAGAGTTCCTCTGTGTCGTCGCCGATAGGCTTGATGGCATCTTCAACCAACAACGCTGTCCTGGTTGAGACTTTTCTCCCCGGACAGATCTTTGTATCCGGCGGCTTTGCACTGCGGGCCAATTCCCTTGGCCATCTGGAGCAGATCGAAAGCTACGCCCCTGGCCGTCAGGTCAGATTCGGAAGCTTAAACTTCACGGCTGATGTCCGCGGAGACTTGATCTTCGACGGACTCGAGCCACAGCCAAGCGCGCGGCACTGTGACGATGGGCACGATCTAGCTCTACCGCCGGACAGTGCCTTGGTGGCCGCACTCGGATCCGCTTCGGCCATTAGCCCGGAGCCGATCGCCCATATCGAGGGCCGGTTGGTAGACGCCGCCCTGGGGGCTTCAACACCCACGGCGATGGAGCCGAACACTGATCTTGTCCCCTGCGAAACCCGTGATTCCGAGGCGCCGGACTCTGCGCCGGACTCCGAACCTCCCGCGCCCCTACCAATTGATACGGATTGGGCGCCGGTCATGGAATTCACCACCGCGGACATTTTCCAACACTCGCCTTTTGGCGATATCCTGAATTCACTGAAGCATCTCTCGCTATCAGGAGAATCCTGGCCGGACTATGGCCAAGATGGTTGGAGTTCGGGCGATGGAAAAATTCAGAGCCCACCCACCACCCACTTTGTAGCCACTGTCGAGGATCTAACCGACATGCTAGACTACGACTCCGAAGACATCGACGCTATGGACGACGATGCTGGAGACGAACAGGAACCAGCGCCTACAGGGCACTGGAAGGCCACCTCGTCATATGACGTATACATGGTGGACACCCCAAAAGAAGGGGATGGCGAAGAAGCAGCGGAGGCAGACTCTTTAAAGAAGCAGCCCAAACGCCGGCGTCAGCGGCGCCGCTCTAAATCTCGCCACAGCAAGAATATAGATTCCGGCACAGGAAATAACAATACCCCAGAGAGTGCCGAAGACAACCCCCTCCAGCAAGACCCAGCGCAGGAGGATGCAGAATCAAGCCCTCACGAAAGGGCGGCAGACGAAGAGGTTGAGGATCATAACTATATACCTCCCTCCGAAGACGAGACAAGCCTCAATGACGACGAACTCGTCGCGCCCGAGGACCCCGATGAACAAGAGCTTTTTAAGCGCAGGCTCATCGCTACAGCAAGAAGCCTGAAGAAAGAAAAGCGGAAGCTCAAAACAGCGGAAGACACACTCCGAATAAGATGGAGCAAAGTACTCAAAACCGCAGATAAATACGGCAATGGCCACCAATCGAAGAGCTACCCGAAGCGTAAGCTGCTTCCAGAATTTGACGAGGAGGCCATAGAGCCCCCACCGTTGGCCCAGCCAGGTCCATCTACGGACCCAAAAAGAAAGCCCTAAGAGGCAAAGCAACACGTCAAGTGTCCGACGATAGCGGCACATACAAGTACAGGGGCGCCGCACACCCACTATGTTTCACCGACGAGGTGCTGGATCATGAATTCCCAGCAAGGTTTAAACCCATAAACATAGAAGCCTACGATGGAACAATAGACCCTGGAGGCTGGATAGAAGACTATATATTGCATATACATATGGCCAGGGGAGACGATCTCCACGCCATAAAATATCTACCCCTCAAGCTCAAAGGGCCAGCCCGTCATTGGCTCAAAAGCCTCCCAGAAAACACTGTTGGAAGTTGGAAAGAGCTCGAGGCAGCGTTTAGAGCAAATTTTCAAGGGACCTATGTCCGTCCCCCGGTTGCAGATGATTTAAGTCATATAACTCAACAGCCCGGAGAGTCAGCGCGGAAATTCTGGAACAGGTTCCTCACCAAAAAGAACCAAATAGTCGACTGTCCGGACGCCGAAGCCTTAGCAGCTTTCAAGCACAATGTCCGAGACGAATGGCTCGCCAGACACCTCGGTCAAGAGAAACCGAGGACAATGACCAGATTAACAAGCCTCATGACCTGCTTCTGTGCGGGAGAGGATAGCTGGCTAGCAAGAAGCAGCACCAGCGACCCAAGTACATCCGAGATAAGAGATGGAAACGGAAAATCACGGCGCAGAAAAGAGCAGCGCCGGAATAAAGAGAAAAGCCCAAAGAGCACGGCAGTCAACGCCGGATTTAAAAGCTCACGGTCAAATAGTAAAACACAACCTCTAAAGGATGACAGTGACGAATTGTCCAACTTAAAGAAGATTTTGGGTCGGATATGTCAAATCCACAGTACCCCCAGAAGGCCTGCAAATCACACCCACAGGGATTGTTGGGTTTTTAAACAGTCCGGCCGACTGAATGCCGAACACAAGGGGCTCGACGCGTCAAGCGAAGAGGACAAACCCCACCAGCAGAGCACCGGAAAACAAAAGACTTTCCCACAAGGGGTTAAAGCAGTAAACTCACTTCATGTGATAATACGGACAAATAGTGCGGCACTTTCTAAAAGGAGCTTCGCACGGTCCAACCCAGCAGACTGTAGAGATTGGACATCAAAACCAATCACTTTCGACCACCTGGACTATTCCAGAAGCGTTGGAAACGCGGGACGGACTCCCCTGATATTGAATCCGATAATAGACGGATTACAATTCACAAACGTCCTAATGGACGGAGGCAGTGACTTAAACCTGCTATATTCAAACACAATCCGTAGGATGGGGATGGACCCTACCAAAATTCGACACAGCCGCACTTCCTTCAAAGGAGTGACGCCAGGCCCTTACGCCAGGTGCATAGGCTCAATATTACTAGAAGTCGTGTTCGGATCGCCGAACAACTTTCGACGCGAAAAATTAATTTTCCATATCGCCCCATTTAAAAGTGAATATCAAGCACTGTTGGGATGAAAGGCTTTTGTCCGCTTCAACGCCATACCGCATTACGCGTCTCTTACACTCAAAATGCCCGGTCCACATGGCGCCATTTCTGTGCGAGGGTCACTTAAAGACCCCGGACTCAGATAGACGACTCCGGACTCAGCAGGCTAGGGGCTCCCTAGCCGCATACCCTTTCACAGGGGGCTGCGCGCACAACTCACCACGGTTTCATATAAACCTTGCTTTAATTATTTATATTTCTTCTTTTGCATATTTTTCGCGCAAACTGTTCCTACAACTAAACGTTCCTCTATTTCTACAGATGAACAACATGCGTACCCGTCCAGGATAACGGCGCAACGGAGACATAGGCGCAGACGTGTAGTAGGGACCCGTTGCAAGGATTCTTTTCAGATTAAGACCCTGCGTAGACCTTTTTATTACTGTCTCTTGTTGTTACTCTCCCTTGGCTCCTTCCTATAGCCAAAGCGGAGCCTGACGCTTTGGCGTCGGCCGCGTCAGAAGACCACGCCCGTACCTGGACATTAGGGGCTTAGGGCATAATCCTGCCCATTATTATAAAGTCCAAACACCTTCGGGAGTGTTCGGCGTCTCGAGTTAGGCATTATATGCATCAGCTCCGAATCATGTCTTTGGTCAAATGTTGGGTTTGCCCGGCTCCTGTGTTTTGCTGCCTTACGTTCCGTATCATTGGCTAATGCGGCACCAGGAGAACTACTGCGATTGTGCCCCAGTTCGGCTGGGTGAGCACCTCAGTAGAGAAAGCCGAAAACTGACTGTCATGATGCAGCGAGAGACTGGTCAACCACTCGATCGACATTTGGAATGTTTAGAATTCCCCGCTTAGACAAAGGACCGTTTCCCGGGCAGGCACTTACGCACCCTGAATTCGGAGAGGTGCGGGGCCACCAGGGGCTATATCGTAGCCCCACCCTCGAGCTCCACTGGCTAAGTGAAAGAGATAAAGCATTATAGTCCGGATTGCCTCGTTCGCTACGCTACCACCTCCTTATAACAGGACCGAGATGTCGGATTAAGTGTGAAAACGCGCTATTTTGCGAACACCCCAGCACCTTGTGCGAGGGGGCTGAAGCCGAAGACTGCATCTTCCAGGTTATACACAAGTATACGTAAACGGCCGCACAGGAGAAGTTTTACTACTTGGAAGCACAAGTATAAAAAGCATTCATACTATAATCATTGATCTACAAGTTAATGCGTTCAATTGAACGTTACATTTTTTGAGCACTGCGACTCTATTACACGAGCGCCACACATAACTTCCCCGAAATAATGCTCGGTAGGAAGCCGGTTTCCATCCGAACCCTGGGCAGCAATAGCGGTGGCGTCCATCTCTGGACACTGCGCCTTCACACGGGCCAGAGCCATCCGCGCGCCCTCGATGCAGGCCGACCGCTTCATCTCCTTGATATGCGGCACCGCCCCAAGGAATTGTTGCAGTAGGCCGAAGTAGCTCGTCGCCTTGGACCTCTCTGGCCAGACATGGGCCACGATGTTAGTCATGGCCAGTCCGGACAGTCTATTTAGTTTGGCCCATTCGGCCAACCTATCCGTCAGCGGAAGAGGGCGATCCGGACTGTGGAATTGAGACCAATATAACTCTTCCGTCTCGTGATCCCCCTGGCTCCGGAAGTGCTTAACGGCATCAGCCGCACTCGCAGCCAAGTCCATATACGGATCCTCCGAACTCCACAGCCGCTCAAATTGAGCGTACATGGCATCCATAAACCGGCGACGCATCAGAAAAGGCTTGCCAGCCGCGATTTCTCTGGCTTGGCGCAGCTCCTCCTTCATAGCCCGCATTGCAGAGCGGGGATCCTTGGCTTCAGCGGTGGCCTTCTTCAGGTCTTCCCACTCCGATAACCGCTCCTTTTCAAGAGCCTCATTGCGGTCGGTAGCATCCTTTACTTTCGCGGCCAATTCGGCCACCTCCGCCCTGCTTAGGCAGTGCGCCGCCTTTTCGGCTTTCAACTCCTCGGCCGCCCTTGAGGCAGCTGCGTCACTCCTTCGGGCTTGCTCCTTAGCTAGAGAAAGTTCGGCCCGAAGGTTCTCCACAGCAGCAGCACTGTATGTATAAACATCATATACCTTATCAGAGGCGGGCTTTGACCCACTCAATAAAGTGGCTGCGGAGAACTATTTTACCTTGCGACTCGTCAAGTCGCCTGTTGACAAGTGCGATATCCTCATCTGCCACGTCAAGTTGCCGAGCTAGCTCGGCAAACTCACTAGTCCGGCTAGCCCCCGGACCATCCGCCACCTGCATAGGAACGATGGACTTCAATTCATTAGATTTCGATCCTCAGTACGCTGTCGTTGCCGACAACCTACCGAGTCTCAGGGGCTACTATCTATACAGGGCGCATTTTTTATATGCAAAACTGTTAAAAGGCAAAGGGGTGCGCCATTTTCGCATACCTCAAATCCCGCCAGCAAGCTCATGGCGGCATTACGCAATCCGCTTTCAGCGGACGAAATCCTTCCAATCACCATACGCATTAATGCACGGTGATCTTCTAAAATGGACGCCCTCTCAAGCAGACTCCTCAGTTCTCCCGGCCGGACTCTGGTGGGCGCCGAACTCTCTGGCCCCTCCGGACTCGGGGACGCCCTCCGTGACGACACTTCAGGCTCGCCTGCCTCATCTGGCGGCACTGCAGACGGAGGCGTATCGCTCTCCATCATCTCCGGAAGAAGGTCCCCCGAAGATGAACTCATCTGAGAAGGTTGCAGATCCGAACTGTGAAATAAATAGTTCGGTTACCCACAGAAGCACAAATGAAGGTACTTCTTTATTAATTAACTTCCTCTTTTATACTTACGGCTCGTTGGAGAGCTGGTTCTTCGGCGATGATTGCGCGTCCGGATTCTCTCCGGACGCCGGACCCCCCGGTGAGGATTTCTTCCCACGCTTAGGGGCTTTGGCCTCCGGATTTTCGGAGGCGGTCCTCTTCTCCCTTTGAAGGGAGGGGTTCTTGGTTCCCTCCTCTTCAGTCGCCCCTTTGGGCAAAGTATTAGCTCCTTTATTTCCCCCGTCGCCCCCCTCTGTGGGCGCAACCTCCAACATTCTGACCAGCACGGGCTCCAGTGCGGTCTCTGGGAGGGGGGCCGGACACCTTATCAGCCTTGATCGCGCCACCCATTCCTGTAAAGAACAAAGGGTCAGGAGACGAACTTTTGAAAGGCATACAAATAGAATGTCTGAACTCTGAGCTATTTACCTGAGTATCCGGGCGATCGCGGCTTAGGCCTGCGTCCTCGGCTAAATCCGGACACGCCACCTGCGGTCCGAAGAACAGCTTGTACATCTCCGTGGGTGACGCACCCATAAAATGTTGGAGAATACGAGGTCCCTCCGGATTGTACTCCCATAGACGGAGAGGACGATGTTTGCAGGGCGGAAGCTGCCTGATTAGCATAACCTGCATCACCTTGATCAGGTCGATCTCCCTCGTTTGGAGGTCTCGAATCCGGCCCTGCAGTGAAGGCACATCCTCGGATGGCCCCCAGTTGAGCCCTTGGTTGACCCACGACATCAGTTGCCGTGGAGGTCCCGGGCGGAATGAGGGCGGCGGCTTTTGCTTGCTGCCCCTTGGAGCAGTGATGTAAAACCACTCCTGCTGCCACAATCCCAGTTCCTCTTGGAAGGAACCTTCGAGCCACAGGGCATCGACCTTCTTGCTTATGGTCGCCCCGCCGCACTCCGCTTGACGCCCCCCAATCATCTTCGGCTCCACCTTAAATGTTTTCAGCCACAGGCCGAAGTGGGGGATGACGCGGAGGAAGGCTTCGCAGACAATAATAAATGCGGAGATGTGGAGGATGGACTCCGGAGCCAAGTCGTGGAAGTCCAGCCCGTAGTAGAACAGGAGCCCTCTCACGAAGGGATCCGTCGGGAAGCCTAATCCCCGACGGAGGTGAGATATGAAAACGACGTATTCGCCGGGCTCGGGGGCTGGCACGGCCTGCCCTGGGGCTGGCAACCTGTGCGAAACTTCGTAGGCCAGGTACTTGGTCTCACGCAACTTCAATATGTCCTCCTCCGTTACGGAGGAGGGCATCCACCGGCCCTGGAGGTCGGAGCCGGACATTGTTGAGGATCCGAAGCGCTCGAATCTGAAGCTCTAGGTGTTGGAACTGGGGGCGGAGGAAAGATTCGATGCGAGATTGAAGAACAAGGACAAGTCTTGGTCCTCTTATAAAGGGGAAGAAATACCAAGGGCCGTCTCCGTGACCGTTTAGGATTCCCCTTCGATAGAGGAGGCGTGGCGACGGGAACGGTTGGGTTACCCACGCACGTATTGATGAGGATCCCGGAATAAAGGGGACACGATCTCTGCCTCGACAAGACGTGCCAAGGAAACCGCTTCGCTAAACGTGCTGAGGTGGAATAATAAAAACGATTCAAACAAGGGCTTGGTAGCGGTGTGATGTCACGCTGCATAATACGTCAGCAGATTGAGTCAGTGTATATGTTTTATTCTCTCTACGGTGGAACGTGGAAATTATTTTTGCAGAGCCGAACACTATCCTGGTGTTCATCATCTTCTCTGGATTATTCAAGGGAGGAACCCGCCTTGCAACGCCGAACATTATGCACGCTGGACTTATCGTCATTGAAGACTGGTTCAGGGGCTACTTAGGGAGTCCTGGACTAGGGGGTGTCCGGACAGCTGGACTATCATTATCCGCCGGACTCCACGACTACGAAGATAGAAGATTGAAGACTCCGGCTCGTGTCCGGAAGGTACTGTCCTTGGCGTGGAAGGCAAGCTTGGCAATACGGATATGTGGATCTCCTACCATTGTAACCGACTCTTTGTAACCCTAGCCTCTCCAGTGTCTATATAAACCGGAGGGCTTTAGTCCGTAGGACGAACATTACATCATAACAATCATACCATAGGCTAGCTTCTAGGGTTTAGCCTCCTTGATCTCGTGGTAGATCTACTCTTGTACTACCTACATCATCAATATTAATCAAGCAGGACGTAGGGTTTTACCTCCATCGAGAGGGCCCGAACCTGGGTAAAAACACTGTGTCCCTTGCCTCCTGTTACCATCCGCCTAGACGCACAGTTCGGGACCCCCTACCCGAGATCCGCCGGTTTTGACACCGACA